>NW_027194669.1:300000-600000 GCF_032444005.1 Ranitomeya imitator | reverse complement strand
TGTAGGGTATAAAGTGTAGAGTGTAGGGTATAGAGTGTATGGTATAGAGTGTGGGGTATAAAGTGTAGAGTGTAGGGTATAGAGTGTAGGGTATAGAGTGTAGGCTATAGAGTGTAGAGTTTAGAGTGTAGGGTATAGAATGTAGAGTGTAGGGTGTAGAGTGTAAAGTGTAGGGTATAGAGTGTAGGATATAGAGTGTAGAGTGTAGGGTATAGAGTGTAGGGTATACAGTGTATGGTATAGAGTGTAGGGTATAGAGTGTAGAGTGTAGGGTATAGAGTGTAGGGTATAGAGTGTAGAGTATAGAGTGTAGGGTATAGATTGTAGGGTATAGGGTATAGGGTATAGAGTGTATGGTGTAGAGTGTAGGGTATAGAGTGTAGGGTGTAGGGTGTAGAGTGTGGGGTGTAGAGTGGTGTAGAGTGTAGGATGTAGAGTGTATGGTATAGAGTGTAGGGTATAGAGTATAGCATGTATGGTATAGAGTGTAGTGTATATAGTGTAGGGTATAGGGTATAGAGTGTAGGGTATAGAGTGTAGGGTATAGATTTTAAAGTGTAGGGTATAGAGTGTAGGCTGTGGAGTGTAGGGTATAGAGTGTAGGGTATAGAGTGTATGGTATAGAGTGTAGGGTATAGAGTGTATGGTATAGAGTGTAGAGTGTAGGGTATAGAGTGTATTTTATAGAGTGTAGGGTATAGAGTGTAGGGTATAGAGTGTAGAGTGTAGGGTATAGAGTGTAGGGTATAGAGTGTAGGGTATAGAGTGTAGGGTATAGAGTGTAGAGTGTAGGGATTAGAGTGTAGGGATTAGAGTGTAGGGTATAGAGTGTAGAGTGTAGAGTATAGAGTGTAGGGTATAGAGTGTAGGGATTAGAGTGTAGGGATTAGAGTGTAGGGATTAGAGTGTAGGGATTAGAGTGTAGGGTATAGAGTGTAGGGTATAGAGTGTAGGGTATAGAGTGTAGGGTATAGTGTGTATGGTATAGAGTGTAGGGTATAAAGTGTAGAGTGTATGGTATAGAGTGTAGGGTATAGAGTGTAAAGTGTAGGGTATAGAGTGTATGGTATAGAGTGTAGGGTGTAGAGTGTATGGTATAGAGTGTAGGGTATAGAGTGTAGAGTGTAGGGTATAGAGTGTAGGGTATAGAGTGTAGGGTATAGAGTGTAGGGAATAGAGTGTAGGGTACAGAGTGTAGAGTGTAGGGTATAGAGTGTAGGGTACAGAGTGCAGGGTGTAGAGTGTAGGGTATAGAGTGTATAGTGTAGGGTATAGAGTGTAGGGTATAGAGTGTAGGGTGTAAAGTGTAGGGTGTAGAATGTAGGGTGTAGAGTGTAGGGTGTAAAGTGTAGGGTGTAGAGTGTATGGTATAGAGTGTAGGGTATAGAGTGTAGAGTGTAGGGTATAGAGTGTAGGGTATAGAGTGTAGGGTATAGAGTGTAGGGTATAGAGTGTAGGGTGTAGAGTGTAGGGTATAGAGTGTAGAGTTTAGGGTAGAGAGTGTGGGGCATAGAGTGTATGGTATACAGTGTAGAGTGTAGGGTATAGAGTGTATAGTGTAGGGTATAGAGTGTAGGGTATAGAGTGTATGGTATAGAGTGTAGGGTATAAAGTGTAGAGTGTAGGGTATAGAGTGTATGGTATAGACTGTAGGGTATAAAGTGTAGAGTGTAGGGTATAGAGTGTAGGGTATAGAGTGTAGGGTATAGAGTGTAGGGTATAGAGTGTAGGGTATAGAGTGTAGGGTAAAGAGTGTAGAGTGTAGGGTACAGAGTGCAGGGTGTTGAGTGTAGGGTATAGAGTGTAGAGTGTAGAGTGTAGGGTGTAGAGTGTAGGGTATAGAGTGTAGGGTATAGAGTGTAGGGTATAGAGTGTAGGGTATAAAGTGTAGGGTGTAGGGTATAGAGTGTAGGGTATAGAGTGCAGGTTGTAGAGTGTAGGGTATAGAGTGTATGGTATAGGGTGTAGGGTATAAAGTGTAGGGTATAGAGTGTAGGGTATAGAGTGTAGGGTATAGAGTGTAGGGTATAGAGTGTAGGCTATAGAGTGTAGAGTATATAGTGTAGAGTGTAGGGTATAGAGTGCAGGGTATAGAGTGTAGGGTATAGAGTGTTGGGTGTAGGGATTAGAGTGTAGGGATTAGAGTGTAGGGATTAGAGTGTAGGGTGTAGAGTGTAGGGTGTAGAGTGTAGGGTATAGAGTGTAGGGTATGGAGTGTAGGGTATAGAGTGTAGAGTGTAGGGATTAGAGTGTAGGGTATAGAGTGTAGGGTATAGAATGTAGGGTATAGAGTGTAGGGTAAAGAGTGTAGAGTGTAGGGTACAGAGTGCAGGGTGTAGAGTGTAGGGAATAGAGTGTAGAGTGTAGGGTGTAGAGTGTAGGGTGTAGAGTGTAGGGTGTAGAGTGTAGGGTGTAGGGTATAGAGTGTAGGGTATAGAGTGTAGGGTATAGAGTGTAGGGTGTAGGGATTAGAGTGTAGGGATTAGAGTGTAGGGATTAGAGTGTAGGGTGTAGAGTGTAGGGTGTAGAGTGTAGGGTATAGAGTGTAGGGTATAGAGTGTAGGGTATAGAGTGTAGAGTGTAGGGATTAGAGTGTAGGGTATAGAGTGTAGGGTATAGAGTAGAGTGTAGAGTGTAGGCTATAGAGTGTAGACTATAGAGTGTAGGGTATAGAGTGTAGGGTATAGAGTGTAGGGTATAGAGTGTAAGGTGTAGGGTATAGAGTGTAGGGTATAGAGTGCAGGTTGTAGAGTGTAGGGTATAGAGTGTAGGGTATAGAGAGTAGGGTATAGAGTGTAGAGTGTAGGGTATAGAGTGTATGCTATAGAGTGTATGGTGTAGAGTGTATGGTATAGAGTGTAGGGTATAGAGTGTAGAGTGTATGGTATAGAGTGTATGGTATAGAGTGTAGGGTATAGAGTGTAGGGTATAGAGTGTAGGGTATAGAGTGTATGTTATAGAGTGTAGGGTATAGAGTGTAGAGTGTAGGGTATAGAGTTTACAGTGTAGGGTATAGAGTGTAGGGTATAGAGTGTAGGTTATAGAGTGTAGGGTATAGAGTGTAGGGTAAAGAGTGTAGAGTGTAGGGTACAGAGTGCAGGGTGTAGAGTGTAGGGTATAGAGTGTAGAGTGTAGAGTGTAGGGTGTAGAGTGTAGGGTATAGAGTGTAGGGTATAGAGTGTAGGGTATAGAGTGTAGGGTATAAAGTGTAGGGTGTAGGGTATAGAGTGTAGGGTATAAAGTGCAGGTTGTAGAGTGTAGGGTATAGAGTGTATGGTATAGGGTGTAGGGTATAAAGTGTAGGGTATAGAGTGTAGGGTATAGAGTGTAGGGTATAGAGTGTAGGGTATAGAGTGTAGGGTATAGAGTGTAGGCTATAGAGTGTAGAGTATATAGTGTAGAGTGTAGGGTATAGAGTGTAGGGTATAGAGTGTAGGGTATAGAGTGTGGAGTACAGAGTGTAGGGTATAGAATGTAGAGTGTAGGGTGTAGAGTGCAAAGTGTAGGGTATAGAGTGTAAGATATAGAGTGTATGTTATAGAGTGTAGGGTATAGAGTGTAGAGTTTAGGGTATAGAGTGTAGTGTATAGATTGTATGGTATAGAGTGTATGGTATAGAGTGTAGAGTGTAGGGTATAGAGTGTAGGGTATAGAGTGTAGGGTATAGAGTGTAGGGTGTAGAGTGTAGGGTGTAGAGTGTAGGGTATAGAGTGTAGGGTATAGAGTGTAGGTTATAGAGTGTAGCGTATAGAGCGTAGGGTGTAGGGTATAGAGTGTAGGTTATAGAGTGTAGGGTATAGAGTGTAGGGTATAGAGTGTATGGTATAGAGCTTAGGGTGTAGAGTGTAGGGTATAGAATGTAGAGTTTAGGGTAGAGAGTGTGGGGCATAGAGTGTATGGTATACAGTGTAGAGTGTAGGGTATAGCGTGTATAGTGTAGGGTATAGAGTGTAGGGTATAGAGTGTATGGTATAGAGTGTAGGGTATAAAGTGTAGAGTGTAGGGTATAGAGTGTATGGTATAGCGTGTAGGGTATAAAGTGTAGAGTGTAGGGTATAGAGTGTAGGGTATAGAGTGTAGGCTATAGAGTGTAGAGTTTAGAGTGTAGGGTATAGAATGTAGAGTGTAGGTTGTAGAGTGTAAAGTGTAGGGTTTAGAGTGTAGGATATAGAGTGTAGAGTGTAGGGTATAGAGTGTAGGGTATACAGTGTATGGTATAGAGTGTAGGGTATAGAGTGTAGAGTGTAGGGTATAGATTGTAGGGTATAGGGTATAGGGTATAGAGTGTATGGTGTAGAGTGTAGGGTATAGAGTGTAGGGTGTAGGGTGTAGAGTGTGGGGTGTAGAGTGGTGTAGAGTGTAGGATGTAGAGTGTATGGTATAGAGTGTAGGGTATAGAGTATAGCGTGTATGGTATAGAGTGTAGTGTATAGAGTGTAGGGTATAGGGTATAGAGTGTAGGGTATAGAGTGTAGGGTATAGATTTTAGAGTGTAGGGTATAGAGTGTGGAGTATAGAGTGTAGGGTATAGAATGTAGAGTGTAGGGTGTAGAGTGCAAAGTGTAGGGTATAGAGTGTAAGATATAGAGTGTATGTTATAGAGTGTAGGGTATAGAGTGTAGAGTTTAGGGTATAGAGTGTAGTGTATAGATTGTATGGTATAGAGTGTAGAGTGTAGGGTATAGAGTGTAGGGTATAGAGTGTAGGGTATAGAGTGTAGGGTGTAGAGTGTAGGGTGTAGAGTGTAGGGTATAGAGTGTAGGGTATAGAGTGTAGGTTATAGAGTGTAGCGTATAGAGCGTAGAGTGTAGGGTATAGAGTGTAGGGTATAGAGTGTAGGGTATAGAGTGTAGGGTATAGAGTGTATGGTATAGAGCTTAGGGTGTAGAGTGTAGGGTATAGAATGTAGAGTTTAGGGTAGAGAGTGTGGGGCATAGAGTGTATGGTATACAGTGTAGAATGTAGGGTATAGAGTGTATAGTGTAGGGTATAAAGTGTAGGGTATAGAGTGTATGGTATAGAGTGTAGGGTATAAAGTGTAGAGTGTAGGGTATAGAGTGTATGGTATAGAGTGTAGGGTATAAAGTGTAGAGTGTAGGGTATAGAGTGTAGGGTATAGAGTGTAGGCTATAGAGTGTAGAGTTTAGAGTGTAGGGCATAGAATGTAGAGTGTAGGGTGTAGAGTGTAAAGTGTAGGGTATAGAGTGTAGGATATAGAGTGTAGAGTGTAGGGTATAGAGTGTAGGGTATACAGTGTATGGTATAGAGTGTAGGGTATAGAGTGTAGAGTGTAGGGTATAGAGTGTAGGGTATAGAGTGTAGGGTATAGAGTGTAGGGTATAGATTGTAGGGTATAGGGTATAGGGTATAGAGTGTATGGTGTAGAGTGTAGGGTATAGAGTGTAGGGTGTAGGGTGTAGAGTGTGGGGTGTAGAGTGGTGTAGAGTGTAGGATGTAGAGTGTATGGTATAGAGTGTAGGGTATAGAGTATAGCGTGTATGGTATAGAGTGTAGTGTATAGAGTGTAGGGTATAGGGTATAGAGTGTAGGGTATAGAGTGTAGGGTATAGATTTTAGAGTGTTGGGTATAGAGTGTAAGGTATAGAGTGTAGGGTGTGGAGTGTAGGGTATAGAGTGTAGGGTATAGAGTGTATGGTATAGAGTGTAGGGTATAGAGTGTATGGTATAGAGTGTAGAGTGTAGGGTATAGAGTGTATTTTATAGAGTGTAGGGTATAGAGTGTAGGGTATAGAGTGTAGAGTGTAGGGTATAGAGTGTAGGGTATAGAGTGTAGAGTGTAGGGTATAGAGTGTAGGGTATAGAGTGTAGGGTATAGAGTGTAGAGTGTAGGGATTAGAGTGTAGGGATTAGAGTGTAGGGTATAGAGTGTAGAGTGTAGAGTATAGAGTGTAGGGTATAGAGTGTAGGGATTAGAGTGTAGGGATTAGAGTGTAGGGATTAGAGTGTAGGGATTAGAGTGTAGGGATTGGAGTGTAGGGTATAGAGTGTAGGGTATAGAGTGTAGGGTATAGAGTGTAGGGTATAGTGTGTATGGTATAGAGTGTAGGGTATAAAGTGTAGAGTGTATGGTATAGAGTGTAGGGTATAGAGTGTAAAGTGTAGGGTATAGAGTGTATGGTATAGAGTGTAGGGTGTAGAGTGTATGGTATAGAGTGTAGGGTATAGAGTGTAGAGTGTAGGGTATAGAGTGTAGGGTATAGAGTGTAGGGTATAGAGAGTAGGGTATAGAGTGTAGGGTATAGAGTGTAGGGTACAGAGTGTAGGGTATAGAGTGTAGGGTACAGAGTGCAGGGTGTAGAGTGTAGGGTATAGAGTGTATAGTGTAGGGTATAGAGTCTAGGGTATAGAGTGTAGGGTGTAAAGTGGAGGGTGTAGAGTGTAGGGTGTAGAGTGTAGGGTGTAGAGTGTAGGGTGTAGAGTGTATGGTATAGAGTGTAGGGTGTAGAGTGTAGAGTGTAGGGTATAGAGTGTAGGGTATAGAGTGTAGGGTATAGAGTGTAGGGTGTAGAGTGTAGGGTATAGAGTGTAGAGTTTAGGGTAGAGAGTGTGGGGCATAGAGTGTATGGTATACAGTGTAGAGTGTAGGGTATAGAGTGTATAGTGTAGGGTATAGAGTGTAGGGTATAAAGTGTATGGTATAGAGTGTAGGGTATAAAGTGTAGAGTGTAGGGTATAGAGTGTATGGTATAGAGTGTAGGGTATAAAGTGTAGAGTGTAGGGTATAGAGTGTAGGGTATAGAGTGTAGGGTATAGAGTGTAGGGTAAAGAGTGTAGAGTGTAGGGTACAGAGTGCAGGGTGTAGAGTGTAGGGTATAGAGTGTAGAGTGTAGAGTGTAGGGTGTAGAGTGTAGGGTATAGAGTGTAGGGTATAGAGTGTAGGGTATAGAGTGTAGGGTATAAAGTGTAGGGTGTAGGGTATAGAGTGTAGGGTATAGAGTGCAGGTTGTAGAGTGTAGGGTATAGAGTGTATGGTATAGGGTGTAGGGTATAAAGTGTA
The DNA here is from genome assembly GCF_032444005.1 of Ranitomeya imitator. Lineage (NCBI taxonomy): Eukaryota > Metazoa > Chordata > Amphibia > Anura > Dendrobatidae > Ranitomeya > Ranitomeya imitator. Next base: position 592,982 of record NW_027194669.1, on the reverse strand, counting down.
GGGTATAGAGTGTAGGGTATAGAATGTAGGGTATAGAGTGTAGGGTATAGAGTGTATGCTATAGAGTGTAGAGTATATAGTGTAGAGTGTAGGGTATAGAGTGTAGGGTATAGAGTGTAGGGTGTAGGGATTAGAGTGTAGGGATTAGAGTGTAGGGATTAGAGTGTAGGGTGTAGAGTGTAGGGTGTAGAGTGTAGGGTATAGAGTGTAGGGTATAGAGTGTGGAGTGTAGGGATTAGAGTGTAGGGTATAGAGTGTAGGGTATAGAATGTAGGGTATAGAGTGTAGGGTAAAGAGTGTAGAGTGTAGGGTACAGAGTGCAGGGTGTAGAGTGTAGGGAATAGAGTGTAGAGTGTAGGGTGTAGAGTGTAGGGTGTAGAGTGTAGGGTGTAGGGTATAGAGTGTAGGGTATAGAGTGTAGGGTATAGAGTGTATGGTATAGAGCTTAGGGTGCAGAGTGTAGGGTATAGAATGTAGAGTTTAGGGTAGAGAGTGTGGGGCATAGAGTGTATGGTATACAGTGTAGAGTGTAGGGTATAGAGTGTATAGTGTAGGGTATAGAGTGTAGGGTATAGAGTGTATGGTGTAGAGTGTAGGGGATAAAGTGTAGAGTGTAGGGTATATAGTGTATGGTATAGAGTGTAGGGTATAAAGTGTAGAGTGTAGGGTATAGAGTGTAGGGTATAGAGTGTAGGCTATAGAGTGTAGAGTTTAGAGTGTAGGGTATAGAATGTAGAGTGTAGGGTGTAGAGTGTAAAGTGTAGGGTATAGAGTGTAGGATATAGAGTGTAGAGTGTAGGGTATAGAGTGTAGGGTATACAGTGTATGGTATAGAGTGTAGGGTATAGAGTGTAGAGTGTAGGGTATAGAGTGTAGGGTATAGAGTGTAGGGTATAGAGTGTAGAGTATAGATTGTAGGGTATAGGGTATAGGGTATAGAGTGTATGGTGTAGAGTGTAGGGTATAGAGTGTAGAGTGTAGGGTGTAGAGTGTGGGGTGTAGAGTGGTGTAGAGTGTAGGATGTAGAGTGTATGGTTTAGAGTGTAGGGTATAGAGTATAGCGTGTATGGTATAGAGTGTAGTGTATAGAGTGTAGGGTATAGGGTATAGAGTGTAAGGTATAGAGTGTAGGGTATAGATTTTAGAGTGTAGGGTATAGAGTGTAAGGTATAGATTGTAGGGTGTGGAGTGTAGGGTATAGAGTGTAGGGTATAGAGTGTATGGTATAGAGTGTAGGGTATAGAGTGTATGGTATAGAGTGTAGAGTGTAGGGTATAGAGTGTATTTTATAGAGTGTAGGGTATAGAGTGTAGGGTATAGAGTGTAGAGTGTAGGGTATAGAGTGTAGGGTATAGAGTGTAGAGTGTAGGGTATAGAGTGTAGGGTATAGAGTGTAGGGTATAGAGTGTAGAGTGTAGGGATTAGAGTGTAGGGATTAGAGTGTAGGGTATAGAGTGTAGAGTGTAGAGTATAGAGTGTGGGGTATAGAGTGTAGGGATTAGAGTGTAGGGATTAGAGTGTAGGGATTAGAGTGTAGGGATTAGAGTGTTGGGATTGGAGTGTAGGGTATAGAGTGTAGGGTATAGAGTGTAGGGTATAGAGTGTAGGGTATAGTGTGTATGGTATAGAGTGTAGGGTATAAAGTGTAGAGTGTATGGTATAGAGTGTAGGGTATAGAGTGTAAAGTGTAGGGTATAGAGTGTATGGTATTGAGTGTAGGGTGTAGAGTGTATGGTATAGAGTGTAGGGTATAGAGTGTAGAGTGTAGGGTATAGAGTGTAGGGTATAGAGTGTAGGGTATAGAGAGTAGGGTATAGAGTGTAGGGTATAGAGTGTAGGGTACAGAGTGTAGGGTATAGAGTGTAGGGTACAGAGTGCAGGGTGTAGAGTGTAGGGTATAGAGTGTATAGTGTAGGGTATAGAGTGTAGGGTATAGAGTGTAGGGTGTAAAGTGGAGGGTGTAGAGTGTAGGGTGTAGAGTGTAGGGTGTAGAGTGTAGGGTGTAGAGTGTATGGTATAGAGTGTAGGGTATAGAGTGTAGAGTGTAGGGTATAGAGTGTAGGGTATAGAGTGTAGGGTATAGAGTATAGGGTATAGAGTGTAGGTTTAGAGTGTAGGGTATAGAGTGTAGAGTTTAGGGTAGAGAGTGTGGGGCATAGAGTGTATGGTATACAGTGTAGAGTGTAGGGTATAGAGTGTATAGTGTAGGGTATAGAGTGTAGGGTATAGAGTGTATGGTATAGAGTGTAGGGTATAAAGTGTAGAGTGTAGGGTATAGAGTGTAGGCTATAGAGTGTAGAGCATATAGTGTAGAGTGTAGGGTATAGAGTGTAGGGTATAGAGTGTAGGGTATTGAGTGTGGAGTATCGAGTGTAGGGTATAGAATGTAGAGTGTAGAGTGCAGGGTGTAGAGTGCAAAGTGTAGGGTATAGAGTGTAAGATATAGAGTGTAGTGTATAGAGTGTATGTTATAGAGTGTAGGGTATAGATTGTAGAGTTTAGGGAATAGAGTGTAGTGTATAGATTGTATGGTATAGAGTGTATGGTATAGAGTGTAGAGTGTAGGGTATAGAGTGTAGGGTATAGAGTGTAGGGTATAGAGTGTAGGGTGTAGAGTGTAGGGTGTAGAGTGTAGGGTATAGAGTGTAGGGTATAGAGTGTAGGTTATAGAGTGTAGCGTATAGAGCGTAGGGTGTAGGGTATAGAGTGTAGGGTATAGAGTGTAGGGTATAGAGTGTAGGGTATAGAGTGTATGGTATAGAGCTTAGGGTGTAGAGTGTAGGGTATAGAATGTAGAGTTTAGGGTAGAGAGTGTGGGGCATAGAGTGTATGGTATACAGTGTAGAGTGTAGGGTATAGAGTGTATAGTGTAGGGTATAAAGTGTAGGGTATAGAGTGTATGGTATAGAGTGTAGGGTATAAAGTGTAGAGTGTAGGGTATAGAGTGTATGGTATAGAGTGTGGGGTATAAAGTGTAGAGTGTAGGGTATAGAGTGTAGGGTATAGAGTGTAGGCTATAGAGTGTAGAGTTTAGAGTGTAGGGTATAGAATGTAGAGTGTAGGGTGTAGAGTGTAAAGTGTAGGGTATAGAGTGTAGGATATAGAGTGTAGAGTGTAGGGTATAGAGTGTAGGGTATACAGTGTATGGTATAGAGTGTAGGGTATAGAGTGTAGAGTGTAGGGTATAGAGTGTAGGGTATAGAGTGTAGAGTATAGAGTGTAGGGTATAGATTGTAGGGTATAGGGTATAGGGTATAGAGTGTATGGTGTAGAGTGTAGGGTATAGAGTGTAGGGTGTAGGGTGTAGAGTGTGGGGTGTAGAGTGGTGTAGAGTGTAGGATGTAGAGTGTATGGTATAGAGTGTAGGGTATAGAGTATAGCATTTATGGTATAGAGTGTAGTGTATAGAGTGTAGGGTATAGGGTATAGAGTGTAGGGTATAGAGTGTAGGGTATAGATTTTAAAGTGTAGGGTATAGAGTGTAGGGTGTGGAGTGTAGGGTATAGAGTGTAGGGTATAGAGTGTATGGTATAGAGTGTAGGGTATAGAGTGTATGGTATAGAGTGTAGAGTGTAGGGTATAGAGTGTATTTTATAGAGTGTAGGGTATAGAGTGTAGGGTATAGAGTGTAGAGTGTAGGGTATAGAGTGTAGGGTATAGAGTGTAGAGTGTAGGGTATAGAGTGTAGGGTATAGAGTGTAGGGTATAGAGTGTAGAGTGTAGGGATTAGAGTGTAGGGATTAGAGTGTAGGGTATAGAGTGTAGAGTGTAGAGTATAGAGTGTAGGGTATAGAGTGTAGGGATTAGAGTGTAGGGATTAGAGTGTAGGGATTAGAGTGTAGGGATTAGAGTGTAGGGTATAGAGTGTAGGGTATAGAGTGTAGGGTATAGAGTGTAGGGTATAGTGTGTATGGTATAGAGTGTAGGGTATAAAGTGTAGAGTGTATGGTATAGAGTGTAGGGTATAGAGTGTAAAGTGTAGGGTATAGAGTGTATGGTATAGAGTGTAGGGTGTAGAGTGTATGGTATAGAGTGTAGGGTATAGAGTGTAGAGTGTAGGGTATAGAGTGTAGGGTATAGAGTGAAGGGTATAGAGTGTAGGGAATAGAGTGTAGGGTACAGAGTGTAGAGTGTAGGGTATAGAGTGTAGGGTACAGAGTGCAGGGTGTAGAGTGTAGGGTATAGAGTGTATAGTGTAGGGTATAGAGTGTAGGGTATAGAGTGTAGGGTGTAAAGTGTAGGGTGTAGAGTGTAGGGTGTAGAGTGTAGGGTGTAAAGTGTAGGGTGTAGAGTGTATGGTATAGAGTGTAGGGTATAGAGTGTAGAGTGTAGGGTATAGAGTGTAGGGTATAGAGTGTAGGGTATAGAGTGTAGGGTATAGAGTGTAGGGTGTAGAGTGTAGGGTATAGAGTGTAGAGTTTAGGGTAGAGAGTGTGGGGCATAGAGTGTATGGTATACAGTGTAGAGTGTAGGCTATAGAGTGTAGAGTTTAGAGTGTAGGGTATAGAATGTAGAGTGTAGGGTGTAGAGTGTAAAGTGTAGGGTATAGAGTGTAGGATATAGAGTGTAGAGTGTAGGGTATAGAGTGTAGGGTATACAGTGTATGGTATAGAGTGTAGGGTATAGAGTGTAGAGTGTAGGGTATAGAGTGTAGGGTATAGAGTGTAGAGTATAGAGTGTAGGGTATAGATTGTAGGGTATAGGGTATAGGGTATAGAGTGTATGGTGTAGAGTGTAGGGTATAGAGTGTAGGGTGTAGGGTGTAGAGTGTGGGGTGTAGAGTGGTGTAGAGTGTAGGATGTAGAGTGTATGGTATAGAGTGTAGGGTATAGAGTATAGCATTTATGGTATAGAGTGTAGTGTATAGAGTGTAGGGTATAGGGTATAGAGTGTAGGGTATAGAGTGTAGGGTATAGATTTTAAAGTGTAGGGTATAGAGTGTAGGGTGTGGAGTGTAGGGTATAGAGTGTAGGGTATAGAGTGTATGGTATAGAGTGTAGGGTATAGAGTGTATGGTATAGAGTGTAGAGTGTAGGGTATAGAGTGTATTTTATAGAGTGTAGGGTATAGAGTGTAGGGTATAGAGTGTAGAGTGTAGGGTATAGAGTGTAGGGTATAGAGTGTAGAGTGTAGGGTATAGAGTGGAGGGTATAGAGTGTAGGGTATAGAGTGTAGAGTGTAGGGATTAGAGTGTAGGGATTAGAGTGTAGGGTATAGAGTGTAGAGTGTAGAGTATAGAGTGTAGGGTATAGAGTGTAGGGATTAGAGTGTAGGGATTAGAGTGTAGGGATTAGAGTGTAGGGATTAGAGTGTAGGGTATAGAGTGTAGGGTATAGAGTGTAGGGTATAGAGTGTAGGGTATAGTGTGTATGGTATAGAGTGTAGGGTATAAAGTGTAGAGTGTATGGTATAGAGTGTAGGGTATAGAGTGTAAAGTGTAGGGTATAGAGTGTATGGTATAGAGTGTAGGGTGTAGAGTGTATGGTATAGAGTGTAGGGTATAGAGTGTAGAGTGTAGGGTATAGAGTGTAGGGTATAGAGTGTAGGGTATAGAGTGTAGGGAATAGAGTGTAGGGTACAGAGTGTAGAGTGTAGGGTATAGAGTGTAGGGTACAGAGTGCAGGGTGTAGAGTGTAGGGTATAGAGTGTATAGTGTAGGGTATAGAGTGTAGGGTATAGAGTGTAGGGTGTAAAGTGTAGGGTGTAGAGTGTAGGGTGTAGAGTGTAGGGTGTAAAGTGTAGGGTGTAGAGTGTATGGTATAGAGTGTAGGGTATAGAGTGTAGAGTGTAGGGTATAGAGTGTAGGGTATAGAGTGTAGGGTATAGAGTGTAGGGTATAGAGTGTAGGGTGTAGAGTGTAGGGTATAGAGTGTAGAGTTTAGGGTAGAGAGTGTGGGGCATAGAGTGTATGGTATACAGTGTAGAGTGTAGGGTATAGAGTGTATAGTGTAGGGTATAGAGTGTAGGGTATAGAGTGTATGGTATAGAGTGTAGGGTATAAAGTGTAGAGTGTAGGGTATAGAGTGTATGGTATAGACTGTAGGGTATAAAGTGTAGAGTGTAGGGTATAGAGTGTAGGGTATAGGGTGTAGGGTATAAAGTGTAGGGTATAGAGTGTAGGGTATAGAGTGTAGGGTATAGAGTGTAGGGTATAGAGTGTAGGCTATAGAGTGTAGAGTATATAGTGTAGAGTGTAGGGTATAGAGTGCAGGGTATAGAGTGTAGGGTATAAAGTGTAGGGTATAGAGTGTAGGGTATAGAGTGTAGGGTATAAAGTGTAGGGTGTAGGGTATAGAGTGTAGGGTATAGAGTGCAGGTTGTAGAGTGTAGGGTATAGAGTGTATGGTATAGGGTGTAGGGTATAAAGTGTAGGGTATAGAGTGTAGGGTATAGAGTGTAGGGTATAGAGTGTAGGGTATAGAGTGTAGGCTATAGAGTGTAGAGTATATAGTGTAGAGTGTAGGGTATAGAGTGCAGGGTATAGAGTGTAGGGTATAGAGTGTTGGGTGTAGGGATTAGAGTGTAGGGATAAGAGTGTAGGGATTAGAGTGTAGGGTGTAGAGTGTAGGGTGTAGAGTGTAGGGTATAGAGTGTAGGGTATGGAGTGTAGGGTATAGAGTGTAGAGTGTAGGGATTAGAGTGTAGGGTATAGAGTGTAGGGTATAGAATGTAGGGTATAGAGTGTAGGGTAAAGAGTGTAGAGTGTAGGGTACAGAGTGCAGGGTGTAGAGTGTAGGGAATAGAGTGTAGAGTGTAGGGTGTAGAGTGTAGGGTGTAGAGTGTAGGGTGTAGAGTGTAGGGTGTAGGGTATAGAGTGTAGGGTATAGAGTGTAGGGTATAGAGTGTAGGGTGTAGGGATTAGAGTGTAGGGATTAGAGTGTAGGGATTAGAGTGTAGGGTGTAGAGTGTAGGGTGTAGAGTGTAGGGTATAGAGTGTAGGGTATAGAGTGTAGGGTATAGAGTGTAGAGTGTAGGGATTAGAGTGTAGGGTATAGAGTGTAGGGTATAGAGTAGAGTGTAGAGTGTAGGCTATAGAGTGTAGACTATAGAGTGTAGGGTATAGAGTGTAGGGTATAGAGTGTAGGGTATAGAGTGTAAGGTGTAGGGTATAGAGTGTAGGGTATAGAGTGCAGGTTGTAGAGTGTAGGGTATAGAGTGTAGGGTATAGAGAGTAGGGTATAGAGTGTAGAGTGTAGGGTATAGAGTGTATGCTATAGAGTGTATGGTGTAGAGTGTATGGTATAGAGTGTAGGGTATAGAGTGTAGAGTGTATGGTATAGAGTGTATGGTATAGAGTGTAGGGTATAGAGTGTAGGGTATAGAGTGTAGGGTATAGAGTGTATGTTATAGAGTGTAGGGTATAGAGTGTAGAGTGTAGGGTATAGAGTTTACAGTGTAGGGTATAGAGTGTAGGGTATAGAGTGTAGGTTATAGAGTGTAGGGTCTAGAGTGTAGGGTAAAGAGTGTAGAGTGTAGGGTACAGAGTGCAGGGTGTAGAGTGTAGGGTATAGAGTGTAGAGTGTAGAGTGTAGGGTGTAGAGTGTAGGATATAGAGTGTAGGGTATAGAGTGTAGGGTATAGAGTGTAGGGTATAAAGTGTAGGGTGTAGGGTATAGAGTGTAGGGTATAAAGTGCAGGTTGTAGAGTGTAGGGTATAGAGTGTATGGTATAGGGTGTAGGGTATAAAGTGTAGGGTATAGAGTGTAGGGTATAGAGTGTAGGGTATAGAGTGTAGGGTATAGAGTGTAGGCTATAGAGTGTAGAGTATATAGTGTAGAGTGTAGGGTATAGAGTGTAGGGTATAGAGTGTAGGGTATAGAGTGTGGAGTACAGAGTGTAGGGTATAGAATGTAGAGTGTAGGGTGTAGAGTGCAAAGTGTAGGGTATAGAGTGTAAGATATAGAGTGTATGTTATAGAGTGTAGGGTATAGAGTGTAGAGTTTAGGGTATAGAGTGTAGTGTATAGATTGTATGGTATAGAGTGTATGGTATAGAGTGTAGAGTGTAGGGTATAGAGTGTAGGGTATAGAGTGTAGGGTGTAGAGTGTAGGGTGTAGAGTGTAGGGTATAGAGTGTAGGGTATAGAGTGTAGGTTATAGAGTGTAGCGTATAGAGCGTAGGGTGTAGGGTATAGAGTGTAGGTTATAGAGTGTAGGGTATAGAGTGTAGGGTATAGAGTGTATGGTATAGAGCTTAGGGTGTAGAGTGTAGGGTATAGAATGTAGAGTTTAGGGTAGAGAGTGTGGGGCATAGAGTGTATGGTATACAGTGTAGAGTGTAGGGTATAGCGTGTATAGTGTAGGGTATAGAGTGTAGGGTATAGAGTGTATGGTATAGAGTGTAGGGTATAAAGTGTAGAGTGTAGGGTATAGAGTGTATGGTATAGAGTGTAGGGTATAAAGTGTAGAGTGTAGGGTATAGAGTGTAGGGTATAGAGTGTAGGCTATAGAGTGTAGAGTTTAGAGTGTAGGGTATAGAATGTAGAGTGTAGGGTGTAGAGTGTAAAGTGTAGGGTATAGAGTGTAGGATATAGAGTGTAGAGTGTAGGGTATAGAGTGTAGGGTATACAGTGTATGGTATAGAGTGTAGGGTATAGAGTGTAGAGTGTAGGGTATAGATTGTAGGGTATAGGGTATAGGGTATAGAGTGTATGGTGTAGAGTGTAGGGTATAGAGTGTAGGGTGTAGGGTGTAGAGTGTGGGGTGTAGAGTGGTGTAGAGTGTAGGATGTAGAGTGTATGGTATAGAGTGTAGGGTATAGAGTATAGCGTGTATGGTATAGAGTGTAGTGTATAGAGTGTAGGGTATAGGGTATAGAGTGTAGGGTATAGATTTTAGAGTGTAGGGTATAGAGTGTGGAGTATAGAGTGTAGGGTATAGAATGTAGAGTGTAGGGTGTAGAGTGCAAAGTGTAGGGTATAGAGTGTAAGATATAGAGTGTATGTTATAGAGTGTAGGGTATAGAGTGTAGAGTTTAGGGTATAGAGTGTAGTGTATAGATTGTATGGTATAGAGTGTATGGTATAGAGTGTAGAGTGTAGGGTATAGAGTGTAGGGTATAGAGTGTAGGGTATAGAGTGTAGGGTGTAGAGTGTAGGGTGTAGAGTGTAGGGTATAGAGTGTAGGGTATAGAGTGTAGGTTATAGAGTGTAGCGTATAGAGCGTAGAGTGTAGGGTATAGAGTGTAGGGTATAGAGTGTAGGGTATAGAGTGTAGGGTATAGAGTGTATGGTATAGAGCTTAGGGTGTAGAGTGTAGGGTATAGAATGTAGAGTTTAGGGTAGAGAGTGTGGGGCATAGAGTGTATGGTATACAGTGTAGAATGTAGGGTATAGAGTGTATAGTGTAGGGTATAAAGTGTAGGGTATAGAGTGTATGGTATAGAGTGTAGGGTATAAAGTGTAGAGTGTAGGGTATAGAGTGTATGGTATAGAGTGTAGGGTATAAAGTGTAGAGTGTAGGGTATAGAGTGTAGGGTATAGAGTGTAGGCTATAGAGTGTAGAGTTTAGAGTGTAGGGCATAGAATGTAGAGTGTAGGGTGTAGAGTGTAAAGTGTAGGGTATAGAGTGTAGGATATAGAGTGTAGAGTGTAGGGTATAGAGTGTAGGGTATACAGTGTATGGTATAGAGTGTAGGGTATAGAGTGTAGAGTGTAGGGTATAGAGTGTAGGGTATAGAGTGTAGGGTATAGAGTGTAGGGTATAGATTGTAGGGTATAGGGTATAGGGTATAGAGTGTATGGTGTAGAGTGTAGGGTATAGAGTGTAGGGTGTAGGGTGTAGAGTGTGGGGTGTAGAGTGGTGTAGAGTGTAGGATGTAGAGTGTATGGTATAGAGTGTAGGGTATAGAGTATAGCGTGTATGGTATAGAGTGTAGTGTATAGAGTGTAGGGTATAGGGTATAGAGTGTAGGGTATAGAGTGTAGGGTATAGATTTTAGAGTGTAGGGTATAGAGTGTAAGGTATAGAGTGTAGGGTGTGGAGTGTAGGGTATAGAGTGTAGGGTATAGAGTGTATGGTATAGAGTGTAGGGTATAGAGTGTATGGTATAGAGTGTAGAGTGTAGGGTATAGAGTGTATTTTATAGAGTGTAGGGTATAGAGTGTAGGGTATAGAGTGTAGAGTGTAGGGTATAGAGTGTAGGGTATAGAGTGTAGAGTGTAGGGTATAGAGTGTAGGGTATAGAGTGTAGGGTATAGAGTGTAGAGTGTAGGGATTAGAGTGTAGGGATTAGAGTGTACGGTATAGAGTGTAGAGTGTAGAGTATAGAGTGTAGGGTATAGAGTGTAGGGATTAGAGTGTAGGGATTAGAGTGTAGGGATTAGAGTGTAGGGATTAGAGTGTAGGGATTGGAGTGTAGGGTATAGAGTGTAGGGTATAGAGTGTAGGGTATAGAGTGTAGGGTATAGTGTGTATGGTATAGAGTGTAGGGTATAAAGTGTAGAGTGTATGGTATAGAGTGTAGGGTATAGAGTGTAAAGTGTAGGGTATAGAGTGTATGGTATAGAGTGTAGGGTGTAGAGTGTATGGTATAGAGTGTAGGGTATAGAGTGTAGAGTGTAGGGTATAGAGTGTAGGGTATAGAGTGTAGGGTATAGAGAGTAGGGTATAGAGTGTAGGGTATAGAGTGTAGGGTACAGAGTGTAGGGTATAGAGTGTAGGGTACAGAGTGCAGGGTGTAGAGTGTAGGGTATAGAGTGTATAGTGTAGGGTATAGAGTCTAGGGTATAGAGTGTAGGGTGTAAAGTGGAGGGTGTAGAGTGTAGGGTGTAGAGTGTAGGGTGTAGAGTGTAGGGTGTAGAGTGTATGGTATAGAGTGTAGGGTATAGAGTGTAGAGTGTAGGGTATAGAGTGTAGGGTATAGAGTGTAGGGTATAGAGTGTAGGGTGTAGAGTGTAGGGTATAGAGTGTAGAGTGTAGGGTACAGAGTGCAGGGTGTAGAGTGTAGGGTATAGAGTGTAGAGTGTAGAGTGTAGGGTGTAGAGTGTAGGGTATAGAGTGTAGGGTATAGAGTGTAGGGTATAGAGTGTAGGGTATAAAGTGTAGGGTGTAGGGTATAGAGTGTAGGGTATAGAGTGCAGGTTGTAGAGTGTAGGGTATAGAGTGTATGGTATAGGGTGTAGGGTATAAAGTGTAGGGTATAGAGTGTAGGGTATAGAATGTAGGGTATAGAGTGTAGGGTATAGAGTGTAGGGTATAGAGTGTATGCTATAGAGTGTAGAGTATATAGTGTAGAGTGTAGGGTATAGAGTGTAGGGTATAGAGTGTAGGGTGTAGGGATTAGAGTGTAGGGATTAGAGTGTAGGGATTAGAGTGTAGGGTGTAGAGTGTAGGGTGTAGAGTGTAGGGTATAGAGTGTAGGGTATAGAGTGTAGGGTATAGAGTGTAGAGTGTAGGGATTAGAGTGTAGGGTATAGAGTGTAGGGTATAGAATGTAGGGTATAGAGTGTAGGGTAAAGAGTGTAGAGTGTAGGGTACAGAGTGCAGGGTGTAGAGTGTAGGGAATAGAGTGTAGAGTGTAGGGTGTAGAGTGTAGGGTGTAGAGTGTAGGGTGTAGGGTATAGAGTGTAGGGTATAGAGTGTAGGGTATAGAGTGTATGGTATAGAGCTTAGGGTGCAGAGTGTAGGGTATAGAATGTAGAGTTTAGGGTAGAGAGTGTGGGGCATAGAGTGTATGGTATACAGTGTAGAGTGTAGGGTATAGAGTGTATAGTGTAGGGTATAGAGTGTAGGGTATAGAGTGTATGGTATAGAGTGTAGGGGATAAAGTGTAGAGTGTAGGGTATATAGTGTATGGTATAGAGTGTAGGGTATAAAGTGTAGAGTGTAGGGTATAGAGTGTAGGGTATAGAGTGTAGGCTATAGAGTGTAGAGTTTAGAGTGTAGGGTATAGAATGTAGAGTGTAGGGTGTAGAGTGTAAAGTGTAGGGTATAGAGTGTAGGATATAGAGTGTAGAGTGTAGGGTATAGAGTGTAGGGTATACAGTGTATGGTATAGAGTGTAGGGTATAGAGTGTAGAGTGTAGGGTATAGAGTGTAGGGTATAGAGTGTAGGGTATAGAGTGTAGAGTATAGATTGTAGGGTATAGGGTATAGGGTATAGAGTGTATGGTGTAGAGTGTAGGGTATAGAGTGTAGAGTGTAGGGTGTAGAGTGTGGGGTGTAGAGTGGTGTAGAGTGTAGGATGTAGAGTGTATGGTTTAGAGTGTAGGGTATAGAGTATAGCGTGTATGGTATAGAGTGTAGTGTATAGAGTGTAGGGTATAGGGTATAGAGTGTAAGGTATAGAGTGTAGGGTATAGATTTTAGAGTGTAGGGTATAGAGTGTAAGGTATAGAGTGTAGGGTGTGGAGTGTAGGGTATAGAGTGTAGGGTATAGAGTGTATGGTATAGAGTGTAGGGTATAGAGTGTATGGTATAGAGTGTAGAGTGTAGGGTATAGAGTGTATTTTATAGAGTGTAGGGTATAGAGTGTAGGGTATAGAGTGTAGAGTGTAGGGTATAGAGTGTAGGGTATAGAGTGTAGAGTGTAGGGTATAGAGTGTAGGGTATAGAGTGTAGGGTATAGAGTGTAGAGTGTAGGGATTAGAGTGTAGGGATTAGAGTGTAGGGTATAGAGTGTAGAGTGTAGAGTATAGAGTGTGGGGTATAGAGTGTAGGGATTAGAGTGTAGGGATTAGAGTGTAGGGATTAGAGTGTAGGGATTAGAGTGTTGGGATTGGAGTGTAGGGTATAGAGTGTAGGGTATAGAGTGTAGGGTATAGAGTGTAGGGTATAGTGTGTATGGTATAGAGTGTAGGGTATAAAGTGTAGAGTGTATGGTATAGAGTGTAGGGTATAGAGTGTAAAGTGTAGGGTATAGAGTGTATGGTATAGAGTGTAGGGTGTAGAGTGTATGGTATAGAGTGTAGGGTATAGAGTGTAGAGTGTAGGGTATAGAGTGTAGGGTATAGAGTGTAGGGTATAGAGAGTAGGGTATAGAGTGTAGGGTATAGAGTGTAGGGTACAGAGTGTAGGGTATAGAGTGTAGGGTACAGAGTGCAGGGTGTAGAGTGTAGGGTATAGAGTGTATAGTGTAGGGTATAGAGTGTAGGGTATAGAGTGTAGGGTGTAAAGTGGAGGGTGTAGAGTGTAGGGTGTAGAGTGTAGGGTGTAGAGTGTAGGGTGTAGAGTGTATGGTATAGAGTGTAGGGTATAGAGTGTAGAGTGTAGGGTATAGAGTGTAGGGTATAGAGTGTAGGGTATAGTAGAGTGTAGGGTATAGAGTGTAGGGTGTAGAGTGTAGGGTATAGAGTGTAGAGTTTAGGGTAGAGAGTGTGGGGCATAGAGTGTATGGTATACAGTGTAGAGTGTAGGGTATAGAGTGTATAGTGTAGGGTATAGAGTGTAGGGTATAGAGTGTACGGTATAGAGTGTAGGGTATAAAGTGTAGAGTGTAGGGTATAGAGTGTATGGTATAGAGTGTAGGGTATAAAGTGTAGAGTGTAGGGTATAGAGTGTAGGGTATAGAGTGTAGGGTATAGAGTGTAGGGTAAAGAGTGTAGAGTGTAGGGTACAGAGTGCAGGGTGTAGAGTGTAGGGTATAGAGTGTAGAGTGTAGAGTGTAGGGTGTAGAGTGTAGGGTATAGAGTGTAGGGTATAGAGTGTAGGGTATAGAGTGTAGGGTATAAAGTGTAGGGTGTAGGGTATAGAGTGTAGGGTATAGAGTGCAGGTTGTAGAGTGTAGGGTATAGAGTGTATGGTATAGGGTGTAGGGTATAAAGTGTAGGGTATAGAGTGTAGGGTATAGAATGTAGGGTATAGAGTGTAGGGTATAGAGTGTAGGGTGTAGGGATTAGAGTGTAGGGATTAGAGTGTAGGGATTAGAGTGTAGGGTGTAGAGTGTAGGGTGTAGAGTGTAGGGTATAGAGTGTAGGGTATAGAGTGTAGGGTATAGAGTGTAGAGTGTAGGGATTAGAGTGTAGGGTATAGAGTGTAGGGTATAGAATGTAGGGTATAGAGTGTAGGGTAAAGAGTGTAGAGTGTAGGGCACAGAGTGCAGGGTGTAGAGTGTAGGGAATAGAGTGTAGAGTGTAGGGTGTAGAGTGTAGGGTGTAGAGTGTAGGGTGTAGGGTATAGAGTGTAGGGTATAGAGTGTAGGGTGTAGGGATTAGAGTGTAGGGATTAGAGTGTAGGGATTAGAGTGTAGGGTGTAGAGTGTAGGGTGTAGAGTGTAGGGTATAGAGTGTAGGGTATAGAGTGTAGGGTATAGAGTGTAGAGTGTAGGGATTAGAGTGTAGGGTATAGAGTGTAGGGTATAGAGTAGAGTGTAGAGTGTAGGCTATAGAGTGTAGACTATAGAGTGTAGGGTATAGAGTGTAGGGTATAGAGTGTAGGGTATAGAGTGTAAGATGTAGGGTATAGAGTGTAGGGTATAGAGTGCAGGTTGTAGAGTGTAGGCTATAGAGTGTAGGGTATAGAGAGTAGGGTATAAAGTGTAGAGTGTAGGGTATAGAGTGTATAGTGTAGGGTATAGAGTGTAGGGTATAGAGTGTAGAGTGTATGGTATAGAGTGTATGGTATAGAGTGTAGGGTATAGAGTGTAGGGTATAGAGTGTAGGGTATAGAGTGTATGTTATAGAGTGTAGGGTATAGAGTGTAGAGTGTAGGGTATAGAGTTTACAGTGTAGGGTATAGAGTGTAGGGTATAGAGTGTAAGGTATAGAGTGTAGGGTGTAGAGTGTAGGGTATAGAGTGTAGGTTATTGAGTGTATGGTATAGAGTGTATGGTATAGAGTGTAGGGTATAGAGTGTATGGTATAGAGTGTAGGGTATAGAGTGTAGAGTGTAGGGATTAGAGTGTAGGGTGTAGAGTGTATGGTATAGAGTGTAGAGTGTAGGTTATCGAGTGTAGGGTATAGAGTGTAGGGTGTAGAGTGTAGGGTATAGAGTGTTGGGTGTAGAGTGCAGGGTGTAGAGTGCAGGGTATAGAGTGTAGGATATAGAGTGTAGAGTGTAGGGTATAGAGTGTAGGGTGTAGGGTATAGAGTGTAGAGTGTAGGGTATAGAGTGTAGGGTATAGAGTGTAGGGTATAGAGTGTAGGGTATAGAGTGTAGGGAATAGAGTGTAGAGTGTAAGGTGTAGAGTGTAGGGTATAGAGTGTAGGGTATATACTGTAGGGTATAGAGTGTAAAGTGTAGGGTATAGAGTGTAGGGTATAGAGTGTAGGGTTTAGAGTGTTGGGTGTAGAGTGCAGGGTGTAGAGTGCAGGGTATAGAGTGTAGGGTATAAAGTGTAGAGTGTAGGGTATAGAGTGTATAGTGTAGGGTATAGAGTGTAGGGTATAGAGTGTAGGGTATAGAGTGTACGGTATAGGGTATAGAGTGTATAGTGTAGGGTGTAGAGTGTAGGGTGTTGAGTGTAGGGTATAGAGTGTAGGGTATAGAGTGTAGGGTGTAGGGTATAGAGTGTAGGGGATAGAGTGTAGGGTATAGAGTGTAGAGTTTATGGTATAGAGTGTAGAGTGTAGGGTATAGAGTGTAGGGTATAGACTGTAGGGTATAGAGTGTGGCGTAAAGAGTGTAGGGTATAGAGTGTAGAGTGTAGGGTATAGAGTGTACGGTATGGAGTGTAGGGTATAGAGTGTAGAGTGTAGGGTATAGAATGTAGGGTATAGAGTGTAGGGTATAGAGTGTAGGGAATAGAGTGTATAGTGTAAGGTATAGAGTGTAGAGTGTAGGGTATAGACGGTAGGGTGTAGAGTGTAGGGAGTAGAGTGTAGGGTATAGAGTGTAGGGTATAGAGTGCAGGGTATAGAGTGTAGGGTGTAGAGTGTAGGCTATAGAGTGTAGGGTATAGAGTGTAGAGTGTAGGGTATAGAGTGTAGGGTATAGAGTGTAGGGTATAGAGTGTAGGGTATAGAGTGTAGAGTGTAGGGTACAGAGTGTAGGGTATAGATTGCAGGTTGTAGAGTGCAGGTTGTAGAGTGTAGGGTATAGAGTGTAGGGTATAGAGTGTAGGGTTTAGAGTGTAGGGTATAGAGTGTAGGGTATAAAGTGTAGAGTGTAGGATATAGAGTGTATAGTGTAGGGTATAGAGTGTAGGGTATAGAGTGTAGGGTATAGAGTGTATAGTGTAGGGTATAGAGTGTATGCTATAGAGTGTATGGTGTAGAGTGTATGGTATAGAGTGTAGGGTGTAGAGTGTATGGTATAGAGTGTAGGGTGTAGAGTGTAGAGTATAGAGTGTAGGGTATAGAGTGTATGTTATAGAGTGTAGGGTATAGAGTGTAGAGTGTAGGGTATAGAGTTTAGAGTGTAGGGTATAGAGTGTAGGGTATAGAGTGTAGTGTATAGAGTGTAGGGTAAAGAGTGTAGAGTGTAGGGTACAGAGTGCAGGGTATAGAGTGTAGGGTATAGAGTGTAGAGTGTAGGGTGTAGAGTGTAGGGTGTAGAGTGTAGGGTGTAGGGTATAGAGTGTAGGGTATAGAGTGTAGGGTATAGGGTGTAGGGATTAGAGTGTAGGGATTAGAGTGTAGGGATTAGAGTGTAGGGTGTAGAGTGTAGGGTATAGAGTGTAGGGTATAGAGTGTAGGGTATAGAGTGTAGGGTATAGAGTGCAGGTTGTAGAGTGTAGGGTATAGAGTGTAGGGTAAAGAGTGTAGAGTGTAGGGTACAGAGTGCAGGGTGTAGAGTGTAGGGTATATAGTGTAGGGTCTAGGGTGTAGAGTGTAGGGTATAGAGTGTAGAGTGTAGGGTATAGAGTGTACGGTATGGAGTGTAGGGTATAGAGTGTAGGGTATAGAGTGTAGAGTGTAGGGTATAGAATGTAGGGTATAGAGTGTAGGGTATAGAGTGTAGGGAATAGAGTGTATAGTGTAAGGTATAGAGTGTAGAGTGTAGGGTATAGACGGTAGGGTGTAGAGTGTAGGGAGTAGAGTGTAGGGTATAGAGTGTAGAGTGTAGGGTATAGAGTGCAGGGTATAGAGTGTAGGGTGTAGAGTGTAGGCTATAGAGTGTAGGGTATAGAGTGTAGAGTGTAGGGTATAGAGTGTAGGGTATAGAGTGTAGGGTATAGAGTGTAGGGTATAGAGTGAGGAGTGTAGGGTACAGAGTGTAGGGTATAGATTGAAGGTTGTAGAGTGCAGGTTGTAGAGTGTAGGGTATAGAGTGTAGGGTATAGAGTGTAGGGTATAGAGTGTAGGGTATAAAGTGTAGAGTGTAGGGCATAGAGTGTATAGTGTAGGGTATAGAGTGTAGGGTATAGAGTGTAGGGTATAGAGTGTATAGTGTAGGGTATAGAGTGTATGCTATAGAGTGTATGGTGTAGAGTGTATGGTATAGAGTGTAGGGTGTAGAGTGTATGGTATAGAGTGTAGGGTGTAGAGTGTAGGGTATAGAGTGTAGGGTATAGAGTGTATGTTATAGAGTGTAGGGTATAGAGTGTAGAGTGTAGGGTATAGAGTTTAGAGTGTAGGGTATAGAGTGTAGGGTATAGAGTGTAGTGTTTAGAGTGTAGGGTAAAGAGTGTAGAGTGTAGGGTACAGAGTGCAGGGTGTAGAGTGTAGGGTATAGAGTGTAGAGTGTAGGGTGTAGAGTGTAGGGTGTAGAGTGTAGGGTATAGAGCGTAGAGTGTAGGGTGTAGAGTGTAGGGTGTAGGGTATAGAGTGTAGGGTATAGAGTGTAGGGTATAGAGTGTAGGGTATAGGGTGTAGGGATTAGAGTGTAGGGATTAGAGTGTAGGGATTAGAGTGTAGGGTGTAAAGTGTAGGGTATAGAGTGTAGGGTATAGAGTGTAGGGTATAGAGTGTAGGGTATAGAGTGCAGGTTGTAGAGTGTAGGGTATAGAGTGTAGGGTCTAGGGTGTAGAGTGTAGGGTATAGAGTGTAGAGTGTAGGGTGTAGGGTATAGAGTGTAGGGTATAGAGTGTAGGGTATAGAGTGTAGGGTATAGAGTGTAGAGTGTAGGGATTAGTGTGTAGGGTATAGAGTGTAGGCTATAGAGTGTAGGGTGTAGAGTGTAGGGTATAGAGTGTATGGTATAGAGTGTAGGGTATAGAGTGTAGGGTATAGAGTGTATGTTATAGAGTGTAGGGTATAGAGTGTAGAGTGTAGGGTATAGAGTTTAGAGTGTAGGGTATAGAGTGTAGGGTATAGAGTGTAAGGTATAGAGTGTAGAGTGTAGGGTATAGAGTGTAGGGTATAGAGTGTAGGGTAAAGAGTGTAGAGTGTAGGGTACAGAGTGCAGGGTGTAGAGTGTAGGGTATAGAGTGTAGGGTGTAGAGTGTAGGGTATAGAGTGTAGGGTGTAGAGTGTAGGGTGTAGGGTATAGAGTGTAGGGTATAGAGTGTAGGGTATAGAGTGTAGAGTGTAGAGTGTAGGGTGTAGAGTGTAGGGTATAGAGTGTAGGGTATAGAGTGTAGGGTATAGAGTGTAGGGTGTAGGGATTAGAGTGTAGGGATTAAAGTGTAGGGTGTAGAGTGTAGGGTGTAGAGTGTAGGGTATAGAGTGTAGGGTATAGAGTGTAGGGTATAGAGTGTAGGGTATAAAGCGTAGAGTGTAGGGTATAGAGTGTATAGTGTAGGGTATAGAGTGTAGGGTATAGAGTGTAGGGTATAGAGTGTAGGGTATAGGGTATAGAGTGTAGGGTGTAGAGTGTAGGGTGAAGGGTGTAGAGTGTATGGTATAAAGTGTAGGGTATAGAGTGTAGGGATTAGAGTGTAGGGTATAGAGTGTAGGGTATAGAGTGTAGGGTATAGAGTGTAGGGTGTAGAGTGTAGAGTGTAGGGTATAGAGTGTAGAGTGTAGGGTATAGAGTGTAGGGTGTAGAGTGTAGAGTGTAGGGTATAGAGTGTAGAGTGTAGCGGATAGAATGTAGGGTATAGAGTGTAAGGTGTAGAGTGTAGGGTATAGAGTGTATGGTATAGAGTGTTGGGTATAATGTATAGAGTGTATGGTATAGAGTGTAGGGTATAAAGTGTAGAGTGTAGGGTATAGAGTGTAGGGTATAGAGTGTAGAGTGTAGGGTAAAGAGTGTAGGGTATAGAGTGTAGGGTATAGAGTGTAGAGTGTAGGGTATAGAGTGTAGAGTATAGAGTGCAGGTTGTAAAGTGTAGGGTATAGAGTGTATGGTATGGAGTGTAGGGTATAAAGTGTAGAGTGTAGTGTATAGAGTGTAGGGTATAGAGTGTAGGAAATAGAGTGTAGGGTAAAGAGTGTAGAGTGTAGGGTACAGAGTGCAGGGTGTAGAGTGTAGGGTATAGAGTGTAGGGTATAGAGTGTAGGGTATAGAGTGTAGGGTATAAAGTGTAGGGTGTAGGGTATAGAGTGTAGGGTATAGAGTGCAGGTTGTAGAGTGTAGGGTATAGAGTGTATGGTATAGGGTGTAGGGTATAAAGTGTAGGGTATAGAGTGTAGGGTATAGAATGTAGGGTATAGAGTGTAGGGTATAGAGTGTAGGGTGTAGGGATTAGAGTGTAGGGATTAGAGTGTAGGGATTAGAGTGTAGGGTGTAGAGTGTAGGGTGTAGAGTGTAGGGTATAGAGTGTAGGGTATAGAGTGTAGGGTATAGAGTGTAGAGTGTAGGGATTAGAGTGTAGGGTATAGAGTGTAGGGTATAGAATGTAGGGTATAGAGTGTAGGGTAAAGAGTGTAGAGTGTAGGGCACAGAGTGCAGGGTGTAGGGAATAGAGTGTAGAGTGTAGGGTGTAGAGTGTAGGGTGTAGAGTGTAGGGTGTAGGGTATAGAGTGTAGGGTATAGAGTGTAGGGTGTAGGGATTAGAGTGTAGGGATTAGAGTGTAGGGATTAGAGTGTAGGGTGTAGAGTGTAGGGTGTAGAGTGTAGGGTATAGAGTGTAGGGTATAGAGTGTAGGGTATAGAGTGTAGAGTGTAGGGATTAGAGTGTAGGGTATAGAGTGTAGGGTATAGAGTAGAGTGTAGAGTGTAGGCTATAGAGTGTAGACTATAGAGTGTAGGGTATAGAGTGTAGGGTATAGAGTGTAGGGTATAGAGTGTAAGATGTAGGGTATAGAGTGTAGGGTATAGAGTGCAGGTTGTAGAGTGTAGGCTATAGAGTGTAGGGTATAGAGAGTAGGGTATAAAGTGTAGAGTGTAGGGTATAGAGTGTATAGTGTAGGGTATAGAGTGTAGGGTATAGAGTGTAGAGTGTATGGTATAGAGTGTATGGTATAGAGTGTAGGGTATAGAGTGTAGGGTATAGAGTGTAGGGTATAGAGTGTATGTTATAGAGTGTAGGGTATAGAGTGTAGAGTGTAGGGTATAGAGTTTACAGTGTAGGGTATAGAGTGTAGGGTATAGAGTGTAAGGTATAGAGTGTAGGGTGTAGAGTGTAGGGTATAGAGTGTAGGTTATTGAGTGTATGGTATAGAGTGTATGGTATAGAGTGTAGGGTATAGAGTGTATGGTATAGAGTGTAGGGTATAGAGTGTAGAGTGTAGGGATTAGAGTGTAGGGTGTAGAGTGTATGGTATAGAGTGTAGAGTGTAGGTTATCGAGTGTAGGGTATAGAGTGTAGGGTGTAGAGTGTAGGGTATAGAGTGTTGGGTGTAGAGTGCAGGGTGTAGAGTGCAGGGTATAGAGTGTAGGATATAGAGTGTAGAGTGTAGGGTATAGAGTGTAGGGTGTAGGGTATAGAGTGTAGAGTGTAGGGTATAGAGTGTAGGGTATAGAGTGTAGGGTATAGAGTGTAGGGTATAGAGTGTAGGGAATAGAGTGTAGAGTGTAAGGTGTAGAGTGTAGGGTATAGAGTGTAGGGTATATACTGTAGGGTATAGAGTGTAAAGTGTAGGGTATAGAGTGTAGGGTATAGAGTGTAGGGTTTAGAGTGTTGGGTGTAGAGTGCAGGGTGTAGAGTGCAGGGTATAGAGTGTAGGGTATAAAGTGTAGAGTGTAGGGTATAGAGTGTATAGTGTAGGGTATAGAGTGTAGGGTATAGAGTGTAGGGTATAGAGTGTACGGTATAGGGTATAGAGTGTATAGTGTAGGGTGTAGAGTGTAGGGTGTTGAGTGTAGGGTATAGAGTGTAGGGTATAGAGTGTAGGGTGTAGGGTATAGAGTGTAGGGGATAGAGTGTAGGGTATAGAGTGTAGAGTTTATGGTATAGAGTGTAGAGTGTAGGGTATAGAGTGTAGGGTATAGACTGTAGGGTATAGAGTGTGGCGTAAAGAGTGTAGGGTATAGAGTGTAGAGTGTAGGGTATAGAGTGTACGGTATGGAGTGTAGGGTATAGAGTGTAGAGTGTAGGGTATAGAATGTAGGGTATAGAGTGTAGGGTATAGAGTGTAGGGAATAGAGTGTATAGTGTAAGGTATAGAGTGTAGAGTGTAGGGTATAGACGGTAGGGTGTAGAGTGTAGGGAGTAGAGTGTAGGGTATAGAGTGTAGGGTATAGAGTGCAGGGTATAGAGTGTAGGGTGTAGAGTGTAGGCTATAGAGTGTAGGGTATAGAGTGTAGAGTGTAGGGTATAGAGTGTAGGGTATAGAGTGTAGGGTATAGAGTGTAGGGTATAGAGTGTAGAGTGTAGGGTACAGAGTGTAGGGTATAGATTGCAGGTTGTAGAGTGCAGGTTGTAGAGTGTAGGGTATAGAGTGTAGGGTATAGAGTGTAGGGTTTAGAGTGTAGGGTATAGAGTGTAGGGTATAAAGTGTAGAGTGTAGGATATAGAGTGTATAGTGTAGGGTATAGAGTGTAGGGTATAGAGTGTAGGGTATAGAGTGTATAGTGTAGGGTATAGAGTGTATGCTATAGAGTGTATGGTGTAGAGTGTATGGTATAGAGTGTAGGGTGTAGAGTGTATGGTATAGAGTGTAGGGTGTAGAGTGTAGAGTATAGAGTGTAGGGTATAGAGTGTATGTTATAGAGTGTAGGGTATAGAGTGTAGAGTGTAGGGTATAGAGTTTAGAGTGTAGGGTATAGAGTGTAGGGTATAGAGTGTAGTGTATAGAGTGTAGGGTAAAGAGTGTAGAGTGTAGGGTACAGAGTGCAGGGTATAGAGTGTAGGGTATAGAGTGTAGAGTGTAGGGTGTAGAGTGTAGGGTGTAGAGTGTAGGGTATAGAGTGTAGAGTGTAGGGTGTAGAGTGTAGGGTGTAGGGTATAGAGTGTAGGGTATAGAGTGTAGGGTATAGGGTGTAGGGATTAGAGTGTAGGGATTAGAGTGTAGGGATTAGAGTGTAGGGTGTAGAGTGTAGGGTATAGAGTGTAGGGTATAGAGTGTAGGGTATAGAGTGTAGGGTATAGAGTGCAGGTTGTAGAGTGTAGGGTATAGAGTGTAGGGTAAAGAGTGTAGAGTGTAGGGTACAGAGTGCAGGGTGTAGAGTGTAGGGTATATAGTGTAGGGTCTAGGGTGTAGAGTGTAGGGTATAGAGTGTAGAGTGTAGGGTATAGAGTGTACGGTATGGAGTGTAGGGTATAGAGTGTAGGGTATAGAGTGTAGAGTGTAGGGTATAGAATGTAGGGTATAGAGTGTAGGGTATAGAGTGTAGGGAATAGAGTGTATAGTGTAAGGTATAGAGTGTAGAGTGTAGGGTATAGACGGTAGGGTGTAGAGTGTAGGGAGTAGAGTGTAGGGTATAGAGTGTAGAGTGTAGGGTATAGAGTGCAGGGTATAGAGTGTAGGGTGTAGAGTGTAGGCTATAGAGTGTAGGGTATAGAGTGTAGAGTGTAGGGTATAGAGTGTAGGGTATAGAGTGTAGGGTATAGAGTGTAGGGTATAGAGTGAGGAGTGTAGGGTACAGAGTGTAGGGTATAGATTGAAGGTTGTAGAGTGCAGGTTGTAGAGTGTAGGGTATAGAGTGTAGGGTATAGAGTGTAGGGTATAGAGTGTAGGGTATAAAGTGTAGAGTGTAGGATATAGAGTGTATAGTGTAGGGTATAGAGTGTAGGGTATAGAGTGTAGGGTATAGAGTGTATAGTGTAGGGTATAGAGTGTATGCTATAGAGTGTATGGTGTAGAGTGTATAATATAGAGTGTAGGGTGTAGAGTGTATGGTATAGAGTGTAGGGTGTAGAGTGTAGAGTATAGAGTGTAGGGTATAGAGTGTATGTTATAGAGTGTAGGGTATAGAGTGTAGAGTGTAGGGTATAGAGTTTAGAGTGTAGGGTATAGAGTGTAGGGTATAGAGTGTAGTGTATAGAGTGTAGGGTAAAGAGTGTAGAGTGTAGGGTACAGAGTGCAGGGTATAGAGTGTAGGGTATAGAGTGTAGAGTGTAGGGTGTAGAGTGTAGGGTGTAGAGTGTAGGGTATAGAGTGTAGAGTGTAGGGTGTAGAGTGTAGGGTGTAGGGTATAGAGTGTAGGGTATAGAGTGTAGGGTATAGGGTGTAGGGATTAGAGTGTAGGGATTAGAGTGTAGGGATTAGAGTGTAGGGTGTAGAGTGTAGGGTATAGAGTGTAGGGTATAGAGTGTAGGGTATAGAGTGTAGGGTATAGAGTGCAGGTTGTAGAGTGTAGGGTATAGAGTGTAGGGTAAAGAGTGTAGAGTGTAGGGTACAGAGTGCAGGGTGTAGAGTGTAGGGTATATAGTGTAGGGTCTAGGGTGTAGAGTGTAGGGTATAGAGTGTAGAGTGTAGGGTATAGAGTGTACGGTATGGAGTGTAGGGTATAGAGTGTAGGGTATAGAGTGTAGAGTGTAGGGTATAGAATGTAGGGTATAGAGTGTAGGGTATAGAGTGTAGGGAATAGAGTGTATAGTGTAAGGTATAGAGTGTAGAGTGTAGGGTATAGACGGTAGGGTGTAGAGTGTAGGGAGTAGAGTGTAGGGTATAGAGTGTAGAGTGTAGGGTATAGAGTGCAGGGTATAGAGTGTAGGGTGTAGAGTGTAGGCTATAGAGTGTAGGGTATAGAGTGTAGAGTGTAGGGTATAGAGTGTAGGGTATAGAGTGTAGGGTATAGAGTGTAGGGTATAGAGTGAGGAGTGTAGGGTACAGAGTGTAGGGTATAGATTGAAGGTTGTAGAGTGCAGGTTGTAGAGTGTAGGGTATAGAGTGTAGGGTATAGAGTGTAGGGTATAGAGTGTAGGGTATAAAGTGTAGAGTGTAGGGCATAGAGTGTATAGTGTAGGGTATAGAGTGTAGGGTATAGAGTGTAGGGTATAGAGTGTATAGTGTAGGGTATAGAGTGTATGCTATAGAGTGTATGGTGTAGAGTGTATGGTATAGAGTGTAGGGTGTAGAGTGTATGGTATAGAGTGTAGGGTGTAGAGTGTAGGGTATAGAGTGTAGGGTATAGAGTGTATGTTATAGAGTGTAGGGTATAGAGTGTAGAGTGTAGGGTATAGAGTTTAGAGTGTAGGGTATAGAGTGTAGGGTATAGAGTGTAGTGTTTAGAGTGTAGGGTAAAGAGTGTAGAGTGTAGGGTACAGAGTGCAGGGTGTAGAGTGTAGGGTATAGAGTGTAGAGTGTAGGGTGTAGAGTGTAGGGTGTAGAGTGTAGGGTATAGAGCGTAGAGTGTAGGGTGTAGAGTGTAGGGTGTAGGGTATAGAGTGTAGGGTATAGAGTGTAGGGTATAGAGTGTAGGGTATAGGGTGTAGGGATTAGAGTGTAGGGATTAGAGTGTAGGGATTAGAGTGTAGGGTGTAAAGTGTAGGGTATAGAGTGTAGGGTATAGAGTGTAGGGTATAGAGTGTAGGGTATAGAGTGCAGGTTGTAGAGTGTAGGGTATAGAGTGTAGGGTCTAGGGTGTAGAGTGTAGGGTATAGAGTGTAGAGTGTAGGGTGTAGGGTATAGAGTGTAGGGTATAGAGTGTAGGGTATAGAGTGTAGGGTATAGAGTGTAGAGTGTAGGAATTAGTGTGTAGGGTATAGAGTGTAGGCTATAGAGTGTAGGGTGTAGAGTGTAGGGTATAGAGTGTATGGTATAGAGTGTAGGGTATAGAGTGTAGGGTATAGAGTGTATGTTATAGAGTGTAGGGTATAGAGTGTAGAGTGTAGGGTATAGAGTTTAGAGTGTAGGGTATAGAGTGTAGGGTATAGAGTGTAAGGTATAGAGTGTAGAGTGTAGGGTATAGAGTGTAGGGTATAGAGTGTAGGGTAAAGAGTGTAGAGTGTAGGGTACAGAGTGCAGGGTGTAGAGTGTAGGGTATAGAGTGTAGGGTGTAGAGTGTAGGGTATAGAGTGTAGGGTGTAGAGTGTAGGGTGTAGGGTATAGAGTGTAGAGTATAGAGTGTAGGGTATAGAGTGTAGAGTGTAGAGTGTAGGGTGTAGAGTGTAGGGTATAGAGTGTAGGGTATAGAGTGTAGGGTATAGAGTGTAGGGTGTAGGGATTAGAGCGTAGGGATTAAAGTGTAGGGTGTAGAGTGTAGGGTGTAGAGTGTAGGGTATAGAGTGTAGGGTATAGAGTGTAGGGTATAGAGTGTAGGGTATAAAGCGTAGAGTGTAGGGTATAGAGTGTATAGTGTAGGGTATAGAGTGTAGGGTATAGAGTGTAGGGTATAGAGTGTAGGGTATAGGGTATAGAGTGTAGGGTGTAGAGTGTAGGGTGAAGGGTGTAGA
The DNA here is from genome assembly GCF_032444005.1 of Ranitomeya imitator. Taxonomy (NCBI): domain Eukaryota; kingdom Metazoa; phylum Chordata; class Amphibia; order Anura; family Dendrobatidae; genus Ranitomeya; species Ranitomeya imitator. Next base: position 567,500 of record NW_027194669.1, on the reverse strand, counting down.
GTGTATGGTATAAAGTGTAGGGTATAGAGTGTAGGGATTAGAGTGTAGGGTATAGAGTGTAGGGTATAGAGTGTAGGGTATAGAGTGTAGGGTGTAGAGTGTAGAGTGTAGGGTATAGAGTGTAGAGTGTAGGGTATAGAGTGTAGGGTGTAGAGTGTAGAGTGTAGGGTATAGAGTGTAGAGTGTAGCGGATAGAATGTAGGGTATAGAGTGTAAGGTGTAGAGTGTAGGGTATAGAGTGTATGGTATAGAGTGTTGGGTATAAAGTATAGAGTGTATGGTATAGAGTGTAGGGTATAAAGTGTAGAGTGTAGGGTATAGAGTGTAGGGTATAGAGTGTAGAGTGTAGGGTAAAGAGTGTAGGGTATAGAGTGTAGGGTATAGAGTGTAGAGTGTAGGGTATAGAGTGTAGAGTATAGAGTGCAGGTTGTAAAGTGTAGGGTATAGAGTGTATGGTATGGAGTGTAGGGTATAAAGTGTAGAGTGTAGTGTATAGAGTGTAGGGTATAGAGTGTAGGAAATAGAGTGTAGGGTAAAGAGTGTAGAGTGTAGGGTACAGAGTGCAGGGTGTAGAGTGTAGGGTATAGAGTGTAGGGTGTAGAGTGTAGGGTATAGAGTGTAGCGTGTAGAGTGTAGGGTGTGAGGTATAGAGTGTAGGGTATAGAGTGTATGTTATAGAGTGTAGGGTATAGAGTGTAGAGTGTAGGGTATAGAGTTTAGAGTGTAGGGTATAGAGTGTAGGGTATAGAGTGTAGTGTTTAGAGTGTAGGGTAAAGAGTGTAGAGTGTAGGGTACAGAGTGCAGGGTGTAGAGTGTAGGGTATAGAGTGTAGAGTGTAGGGTGTAGAGTGTAGGGTGTAGAGTGTAGGGTATAGAGCGTAGAGTGTAGGGTGTAGAGTGTAGGGTGTAGGGTATAGAGTGTAGGGTATAGAGTGTAGGGTATAGAGTGTAGGGTATAGGGTGTAGGGATTAGAGTGTAGGGATTAGAGTGTAGGGATTAGAGTGTAGGGTGTAAAGTGTAGGGTATAGAGTGTAGGGTATAGAGTGTAGGGTATAGAGTGTAGGGTATAGAGTGCAGGTTGTAGAGTGTAGGGTATAGAGTGTAGGGTCTAGGGTGTAGAGTGTAGGGTATAGAGTGTAGAGTGTAGGGTGTAGGGTATAGAGTGTAGGGTATAGAGTGTAGGGTATAGAGTGTAGGGTATAGAGTGTAGAGTGTAGGGATTAGTGTGTAGGGTATAGAGTGTAGGCTATAGAGTGTAGGGTGTAGAGTGTAGGGTATAGAGTGTATGGTATAGAGTGTAGGGTATAGAGTGTAGGGTATAGAGTGTATGTTATAGAGTGTAGGGTATAGAGTGTAGAGTGTAGGGTATAGAGTTTAGAGTGTAGGGTATAGAGTGTAGGGTATAGAGTGTAAGGTATAGAGTGTAGAGTGTAGGGTATAGAGTGTAGGGTATAGAGTGTAGGGTAAAGAGTGTAGAGTGTAGGGTACAGAGTGCAGGGTGTAGAGTGTAGGGTATAGAGTGTAGGGTGTAGAGTGTAGGGTATAGAGTGTAGGGTGTAGAGTGTAGGGTGTAGGGTATAGAGTGTAGGGTATAGAGTGTAGGGTATAGAGTGTAGAGTGTAGAGTGTAGGGTGTAGAGTGTAGGGTATAGAGTGTAGGGTATAGAGTGTAGGGTATAGAGTGTAGGGTGTAGGGATTAGAGTGTAGGGATTAAAGTGTAGGGTGTAGAGTGTAGGGTGTAGAGTGTAGGGTATAGAGTGTAGGGTATAGAGTGTAGGGTATAGAGTGTAGGGTATAAAGCGTAGAGTGTAGGGTATAGAGTGTATAGTGTAGGGTATAGAGTGTAGGGTATAGAGTGTAGGGTATAGAGTGTAGGGTATAGGGTATAGAGTGTAGGGTGTAGAGTGTAGGGTGAAGGGTGTAGAGTGTATGGTATAAAGTGTAGGGTATAGAGTGTAGGGATTAGAGTGTAGGGTATAGAGTGTAGGGTATAGAGTGTAGGGTATAGAGTGTAGGGTGTAGAGTGTAGAGTGTAGGGTATAGAGTGTAGAGTGTAGGGTATAGAGTGTAGGGTGTAGAGTGTAGAGTGTAGGGTATAGAGTGTAGAGTGTAGCGGATAGAATGTAGGGTATAGAGTGTAAGGTGTAGAGTGTAGGGTATAGAGTGTATGGTATAGAGTGTTGGGTATAAAGTATAGAGTGTATGGTATAGAGTGTAGGGTATAAAGTGTAGAGTGTAGGGTATAGAGTGTAGGGTATAGAGTGTAGAGTGTAGGGTAAAGAGTGTAGGGTATAGAGTGTAGGGTATAGAGTGTAGAGTGTAGGGTATAGAGTGTAGAGTATAGAGTGCAGGTTGTAAAGTGTAGGGTATAGAGTGTATGGTATGGAGTGTAGGGTATAAAGTGTAGAGTGTAGTGTATAGAGTGTAGGGTATAGAGTGTAGGAAATAGAGTGTAGGGTAAAGAGTGTAGAGTGTAGGGTACAGAGTGCAGGGTGTAGAGTGTAGGGTATAGAGTGTAGGGTGTAGAGTGTAGGGTATAGAGTGTAGCGTGTAGAGTGTAGGGTGTGAGGTATAGAGTGTAGGGTATAGAGTGTAGGGTATAGAGTGTAGAGTGTAGAGTGTAGGGTGTAGAGTGTAGGGTATAGAGTGTAGAGTATAGAGTGTAGGGTATAGAGTGTAGGGTATAGAGTGTAGGGTGTAGGGATAAGAGTGTAGGGATTAGAGTGTAGGGTGTAGAGTGTAGGGTATAGAGTGTAGGGTATAGAGTGTAGGGTATAAAGCGTAGAGTGTAGGGTATAGAGTGTATAGTGTAGGGTATAGAGTGTAGGGTATAGAGTGTAGGGTATAGAGTGTAGGGTATAGGGTATAGAGTGTAGGGTGTAGAGTGTAGGGTGTAGGGTGTAGAGTGTATGGTATAGAGTGTAGGGTATAGAGTGTAGGGATTAGAGTGTAGGGTATAGAGTGTAGGGTATAGAGTGTAGGGTATAGAGTGTAGGGTGTAGAGTGTAGAGTGTAGGGTATAGAGTGTAGAGTGTAGGGTATAGAGTGTAGGGTATAGAGTAGAGTGTAGAGTGTAGGGTATAGAATGTAGAGTGTAGGGGATAGAATGTAGGGTATAGAGAGTAAGGTGTAGAGTGTGGGGTATAGAGTGTATGGTATAGAGTGTGGGGTATAAAGTGTAGAGTGTAGGGTATGGAGTGTAGGGTATAGAGTGTATGGTATAGAGTGTAGGGTTTAAAGTGTAGAGTGTAGGGTATAGAGTGTAGGGTATAGAGTGTAGAGTGTAGGGTAAAGAGTGTAGGGCATAGAGTGTAGGGTATAGAGTGTAGAGTGTAGGGTATAGAGTGTAGGGTATAGAGTGTAGGGTATAAAGTGTAGAGTGTAGTGTATAGAGTGTAGGGTATAGAGTGTAGGGTATAGAGTGTAGGGTATAGAGTGTAGGGTGTAGAGTGTAGGGTATAGAGTGTAGGGTATAGAGTGTAGGGTATAGAGTGTGGAGAAGAGAGTGTAGGGTATAGAGTGTAGGGTATAGAATGTAGAGTGTAGAGTGTAGGGTATAGAGTGTAAGGTATAGAGTGTAGTGTATAGAGTGTATGTTATAGAGTGTAGGGTATAGAGTGTAGAGTTTAGGGTATAGAGTGTAGTGTATAGAGTGTATGGTATAGAGTGTATGGTATAGAGTGTAGAGTGTAGGGTATAGAGTGTAGGGTATAGAGTGTAGGGTATAGAGTGTAGGGTATAGAGTGTAGGGTATAGAGTGTAGAGTGTAGGGTATAGAGTGTAGGGTATAGAGTGTAGGGTATAGAGTGTAGGGTACAGAGTGTAAGGTATAGAGTGTAGGTTATAGAGTGTAGGGTATAGAGTGTAGGGTATAGAGTGTAGCTTATAGAGCGTAGGGTGTAGGGTATAGAGTGTAGGGTATAGAGTGTAGGGTATAGAGTGTAGAGTGTAGGGTATAGAGTGTATGGTATAAAGCTTAGGGTGTAGAGCGTAGGGTATAGAGTGTAGAGTTTAGGGTATAGAGTGTGGGGCATAGAGTGTATGGTATACAGTTTAGAGTGTAGGGTATAGAGTGTAGGGTATAGAGTGTAGGGTATAGAGTGTAGAGTGTAGGGTATAGAGTGTAGGGTATAGAGTGCAGGTTGTAGAGTGTAGGGTATAGAGTGTAGGGTATAGAGTGTAGGGTATAAAGTGTAGAGTGTAGGGTATAGAGTGTATAGTGTAGGGTATAGAGTGTAGGGTATAGAGTGTAGGGTATAGAGTGTATAGTGTAGGGTATAGAGTGTATGCTATAGAGTGTATGGTGTAGAGTGTATGGTATAGAGTGTAGGGTGTAGAGTGTATGGTATAGAGTGTAGGGTATAGAGTGTAGGGTATAGAGTGTAGGGTATAGAGTGTATGTTATAGAGTGTAGGGTATAGAGTGTAGAGTGTATGGTATAGAGTTTAGAGTGTAGGGTATAGAGTGTAGGGTATAGAGTGTAAGGTATATAGTGTAGAGTGTAGGGTATAGAGTGTAGGGTATAGAGTGTAGGGTATAGAGTGTAGGGTAAAGAGTGTAGAGTGTAGGGTACAGAGTGCAGGGTGTAGAGTGTAGGGTATAGAGTGTAGAGTGTAGGGTGTAGAGTGTAGGGTGTAGAGTGTAGGGTGTAGGGTGTAGGGTATAGAGTGTAGGGTATAGAGTGTAGGGTATAGAGTGTAGGGTGTAGAGTGTAGGGTGTAGAGTGTAGGGTATAGAGTGTAGGGTATAGAGTGTAGGTTATAGAGTGTAGGGTGTAGGGATTAGAGTGTAGGGATTAGAGTGTAGGGTGTAGAGTGTAGGGTGTAGAGTGTAGGGTATAGAGTGTAGGGTATAGAGTGTAGGGTATAGAGTGTAGAGTGTAGGGATTAGAGTGTAGGGATTAGAGTGTAGGGTATAGAGTGTAGGGTATAGAGTGTAGGGTATAGAGTGTAGGGTATAGAGTGTAGGGTATAGAGTGTAGGGAATAGAGTGTAGAGTGTAGGGTGTAGAATGTAAAGTGTAGGGTATAGAGTTTAAGGTATAGAGTGTAGTGTATAGAGTGTATGTTATAGAGTGTAGGGTATCGAGTGTAGAGTGTAGGGTATAGAGTGTAGGGTATAGAGTGTAGGGTATAGAGTGTAGGGTATAGAGTGTAGGGTATAAAGTGTAGGGTGTAGGGTATAGAGTGTAGGGTATAGAGTGCACGTTGTAGAGTGTAGGGTATAGAGTGTAGGGTATAGAGAGTAGGGTATAAAGTGTAGAGTGTAGGGTTTAGAGTGTATAGTGTAGGGTATAGAGTGTAGGGTATAGAGTGTAGGGTATAGAGTGTAGAGTGTAGGGTATAGAGTGTATGCTATAGAGTGTATGGTGTAGAGTGTATGGTATAGAGTGTAGGGTATAGAGTGTAGAGTGTAGGGTATAGAGTGTAGGGTATAGAGTGTAGGGTATAGAGTGTAGGGTATAGAGTGCATGTTATAGAGTGTAGGGTATAGAGTGTAGAGTGTAGAGTGTAGGGTATAGAGTTTAGAGTGTAGGGTATAGAGAGTAGGGTATAGAGTGTAGGGTATAGAGTGTAGGGTGTAGAGTGTAGGGTATAGAGTGTAGGGTATAGAGTGTAGGGTATAGAGTGTATGGTATAGAGTGTAGGGTATAGAGTGTAGGGTATAGAGTGTATGGTATAGAGTGTAGGGTATAGAGTGTAGAGTGTAGGGTATAGAGTGTAGGGTATAGAGTGTAGGGTATAGAGTGTAGGCTATAGAGTGTAGGGTATAGAGTGTAGAGTGTAGGGTATAGAGTGTAGGGTGTAGAGTGTAGGGTATAGAGTGTTGGGTGTAGAGTGCAGGGTGTAGAGTGCAGGGTGTAGAGTGCAGTGTATAGAGTGTAGGTATAGATTGTAGGGTATAAAGTGTAGAGTGTAGGGTATAGAGTGTAGGGTATAGAGTGTAGGGTGTAGAGTGTAGGGTGTAGAGTGTATGGTATAGAGTGTAGGGTATAGATTGTAGGGTATAGAGTGTAGAGTGTAGGGTATAGAGTGTAGGGTATAGAGCTTAGGGTGTAGAGTGTAGGACATAGAGTGTAGAGTTTAGGGTATAGAGTGTGGGGCATAGAGTGTATGGTATACAGTGTAGAGTGTAGAGTGTAGGGTATAGAGTGTATAATGTAGGGTACAGAGTGTAGGGTATAGAGTGTAGGGTGTAGAGTGTAGGGTGTAGAGTGTAGGGTATAGAGTGTAGGGTGTAGAGTGTATGGTATAGAGTGTAGGGTATAGAGTGTAGAGTGTAGGGTATAGAGTGTAGGGTATAGAGTGTAGGGTATAGAGTGTAGAGTATAGAGTGTAGGGTGTAGAGTGTAGGGTATAGAGTGTAGAGTTTAGGGTAGAGAGTGTGGGGCATAGAGTGTATGGTATACAGTGTAGAGTGTAGGGTATAGAATGTATAGTGTAGGGTATAGAGTGTAGGTTATAGAGTGTATGGTATAGAGTGTAGGGTATAAAGTGTAGAGTGTAGGGTATAGAGTGTATGGTATAGAGTGTAGGGTATAAAGTGTAGAGTGTAGGGTATAGAGTGTAGGGTATAGAGTGTAGTGTATAGAGTGTAGGGTATAGAGTGTAGGGTACAGAGTGTAGAGTGTAGGGTACAGAGTGCAGGGTGTAGAGTGTAGGGTATAGAGTGTAGAGTGTAGAGTGTAGGGTGTAGAGTGTAGGGTATAGAGTGTAGGGTATAGAGTGTAGGGTATAAAGTGTAGGGTGTAGGGTATAGAGTGTAGGGTATAGAGTGCAGGTTGTAGAGTGTAGGGTATAGAGTGTATGGTATAGGGTGTAGGGTATAAAGTGTAGGGTATAGAGTGTAGGGTACAGAGTGTAGGGTATAGAGTGTAGGGTATAGAGTGTAGGCTATAGAGTGTAGAGTATATAGTGTAGAGTGTAGGGTATAGAGTGTAGGGTATAGAGTGTAGGGTATAGAGTGTGGAGTATAGAGTGTAGGGTATAGAATGTAGAGTGTAGAGTGTAGGGTGTAGAGTGCAAAGTGTAGGGTATAGAGTGTAAGATATAGAGTGTAGTGTATAGAGTGTGGAGTATAGAGTGTAGGGTATAGAATGTAGAGTGTAGAGTGTAGGGTGTAGAGTGTAAAGTGTAGGGTATAGAGTGTAAGATATAGAGTGTAGTGTATAGAGTGTATGTTATAGAGTGTAGGGTATAGAGTGTAGAGTTTAGGGTATAGAGTGTAGTGTATAGATTGTATGGTATAGAGTGTATGGTATAGAGTGTAGAGTGTAGGGTATAGAGTGTAGGGTATAGAGTGTAGGGTATAGAGTGTAGGGTGTAGAGTGTAGGGTATAGAGTGTAGGGTATAGAGTGTAGGGTATAGAGTGTAGGTTATAGAGTGTAGCGTATAGAGCGTAGGGTGTAGGGTATAGAGTGTAGGGTATAGAGTGTAGGGTATAGAGTGTAGGGTATAGAGTGTATGGTATAGAGCTTAGGGTGCAGAGTGTAGGGTATAGAATGTAGAGTTTAGGGTAGAGAGTGTGGGGCATAGAGTGTATGGTATACAGTGTAGAGTGTAGGGTATAGAGTGTATAGTGTAGGGTATAGAGTGTAGGGTATAGAGTGTATGGTATAGAGTGTAGGGTATAAAGTGTAGAGTGTAGGGTATAGAGTGTATGGTATAGAGTGTAGGGTATAAAGTGTAGAGTGTAGGGTATAGAGTGTAGGGTATAGAGTGTAGGCTATAGAGTGTAGGGTTAAGAGTGTAGGGTATAGAATGTAGAGTGTAGGGTATAGAGTGTAAAGTGTAGGGTATAGAGTGTAGGATATAGAGTGTAGAGTGAAGGGTATAGAGTGTAGGGTATACAGTGTATGGTATAGAGTGTAGGGTATAGAGTGTAGGGTATAGAGTGTATGGTATAGAGTGTAGGGTATAGAGTGTAGGGTATAGAGTGTAGGGTATAGAGTGTAGGGTATAGAGTGTATGGTATAGAGTGTAGGGTATAGAGTGTAGAGTGTAGGGTATAGAGTGTAGGGTATAGAGTGTAGGGTATAGAGTGTAGGCTATAGAGTGTAGGGTATAGAGTGTAGAGTGTAGGGTATAGAGTGTAGGGTGTAGAGTGTAGGGTATAGAGTGTTGGGTGTAGAGTGCAGGGTGTAGAGTGCAGGGTGTAGAGTGCAGGGTATAGAGTGTAGGGTATAGAGTGTAGGGTATAAAGTGTAGAGTGTAGGGTATAGAGTGTAGGGTATAGAGTGTAGGGTGTAGAGTGTAGGGTATAGAGTGTAGAGTTTAGGGTAGAGAGTGTGGGGCATAGAGTGTATGGTATACAGTGTAGAGTGTAGGGTATAGAGTGTATAGTGTAGGGTATAGAGTGTAGGTTATAGAGTGTATGGTATAGAGTGTAGGGTATAAAGTGTAGAGTGTAGGGTATAGAGTGTATGGTATAGAGTGTAGGGTATAAAGTGTAGAGTGTAGGGTATAGAGTGTAGGGTAAAGAGTGTAGAGTGTAGGGTACAGAGTGCAGGGTGTAGAGTGTAGGGTATAGAGTGTAGAGTGTAGAGTGTAGGGTGTAGAGTGTAGGGTATAGAGTGTAGGGTATAGAGTGTAGGGTATAGAGTGTAGGGTATAAAGTGTAGGGTGTAGGGTATAGAGTGTAGGGTATAGAGTGCAGGTTGTAGAGTGTCGGGTATAGAGTGTATGGTATAGGGTGTAGGGTATAAAGTGTAGGGTATAGAGTGTAGGGTATAGAGTGTAGGGTATAGAATGTAGGGTATAGAGTGTAGGCTATAGAGTGTAGAGTATATAGTGTAGAGTGTAGGGTATAGAGTGTAGGGTATAGAGTGTAGGGTATAGAGTGTGGAGTATAGAGTGTAGGGTATAGAATGTAGAGTGTAGAGTGTAGGGTGTAGAGTGCAAAGTGTAGGGTATAGAGTGTAAGATATAGAGTGTAGTGTATAGAGTGTATGTTATAGAGTGTAGGGTATAGAGTGTAGAGTTTAGGGTATAGAGTGTAAGGTATAGAGTGTAGGGTGTGGAGTGTAGGGTATAGAGTGTAGGGTATAGAGTGTATGGTATAGAGTGTAGGGTATAGAGTGTATGGTATAGAGTGTAGAGTGTAGGGTATAGAGTGTGTTTTATAGAGTGTAGGGTATAGAGTGTAGGGTATAGAGTGTAGAGTGTAGGGTATAGAGTGTAGGGTATAGAGTGTAGAGTGTAGGGTATAGAGTGTAGGGTATAGAGTGTAGGGTATAGAGTGTAGAGTGTAGGGATTAGAGTGTAGGGATTAGAGTGTAGGGTATATAGTGTAGAGTGTAGAGTATAGAGTGTAGGGTATAGAGTGTAGGGATTAGAGTGTAGGGATTAGAGTGTAGGGATTAGAGTGTAGGGATTAGAGTGTAGGGATTAGAGTGTAGGGTATAGAGTGTAGGGTATAGAGTGTAGGGTATAGAGTGTAGGGTATAGTGTGTATGGTATAGAGTGTAGGGTATAAAGTGTAGAGTGTATGGTATAGAGTGTAGGGTATAGAGTGTAAAGTGTAGGGTATAGAGTGTATGGTATAGAGTGTAGGGTGTAGAGTGTATGGTATAGAGTGTAGGGTATAGAGTGTAGAGTGTAGGGTATAGAGTGTAGGGTATAGAGTGTAGGGTATAGAGTGTAGGGTATAGAGTGTAGGGTACAGAGTGTAGAGTGTAGGGTATAGAGTGTAGGGTACAGAGTGCAGGGTGTAGAGTGTAGGGTATAGAGTGTATAGTGTAGGGTATAGAGTGTAGGGTATAGAGTGTAGGGTGTAGAGTGTAGGGTAGAGAGTGTGGGACATAGAGTGTATGGTATACAGTGTAGAGTGTAGGGTATAGAGTGTATAGTGTAGGGTATAGAGTGTAGGGTATAGAGTGTATGGTATAGAGTGTAGGGTATAAAGTGTAGAGTGTAGGGTATAGAGTGTATGGTATAGAGTGTAGGGTATAAAGTGTAGAGTGTAGGGTATAGAGTGTAGGGTATAGAGTGTAGGGTAAAGAGTGTAGAGTGTAGGGTACAGAGTGCAGGGTGTAGAGTGTAGGGTATAGAGTGTAGAGTGTAGAGTGTAGGGTGTAGAGTGTAGGGTATAGAGTGTAGGGTATAGAGTGTAGGGTATAGAGTGTAGGGTATAAAGTGTAGGGTGTAGGGTATAGAGTGTAGGGTATAGAGTGCAGGTTGTAGAGTGTAGGGTATAGAGTGTATGGTATAGGGTGTAGGGTATAAAGTGTAGGGTATAGAGTGTAGGGTATAGAGTGTAGGGTATAGAGTGTAGGGTATAGAGTGTAGGCTATAGAGTGTAGAGTATATAGTGTAGAGTGTAGGGTATAGAGTGTAGGGTATAGAGTGTAGGGTATAGAATGTGGAGTATAGAGTGTAGGGTATTGAATGTAGAGTGTAGAGTGTAGGGTGTAGAGTGCAAAGTGTAGGGTATAGAGTGTAAGATATAGAGTGTAGTGTATAGAGTGTATGTTATAGAGTGTAGGGTATAGAGTGTAGAGTTTAGGGTATAGAGTGTAGTGTATAGATTGTATGGTATAGAGTGTATGGTATAGAGTGCAGAGTGTAGGGTATAGAGTGTAGGGTATAGAGTGTAGGGTATAGAGTGTAGGGTATAGAGTGTAGGGTATAGAGTGTAGGGTATAGAGTGTAGGTTATAGAGTGTAGCGTATAGAGCGTAGGGTGTAGGGTATAGAGTGTAGGGTATAGAGTGTAGGGTATAGAGTGTAGGGTATAGAATGTATGGTATAGAGCTTAGGGTGTAGAGTGTAGGGTATAGAGTGTAGGGTATAGAGTGTATGGTATAGAGTGTAGGGTATAAAGTGTAGAGTGTAGGGTATAGAGTGTATGGTATAGAGTGTAGGGTATAAAGTGTAGAGTGTAGGGTATAGAGTGTAGGGTATAGAGTGTAGGGTATAGAGTGTAGAGTTTAGAGTGTAGGGTATAGAATGTAGAGTGTAGGGTGTAGAGTGTAAAGTGTAGGGTATAGAGTGTAGGATATAGAGTGTAGAGTGTAGGGTATAGAGTGTAGGGTATACAGTGTATGGTATAGAGTGTAGGGTATAGAGTGTAGAGTGTAGGGTATAGAGTGTAGGGTATAGAATGTAGGGTATAGAGTGTAGGGTATAGATTGTAGGGTATAGGGTATAGAGTGTATGGTGTAGAGTGTAGGGTATATAGTGTAGGGTGTAGAGTGTGGGGTGTAGAGTGGTGTAGAGTGTAGGATGTAGAGTGTAGAGAGTAGGGTATAGAGTGTAGGGTATAGAGTGTAGAGTGTAGGGTATAGAGTGTAGGGTATAGAGTGTAGGGTGTACAGTATAGGGTGTAGAGTGTAGGGATTAGAGTGTAGGGTATAGAGTGTAGAGTGTAGGGTATAGAGTGTAGGGTATAGAGTGTAGAGTGTAGGGTTAGATTGTAGGGTATAGAGTGTAGGGTATAGAGTGTATGGTATAGAGTGTAGGGTATACAGTGTAGAGTGTATGGTATAGAGTGTAGGGTATAAAGTGTAGAGTGTAGGGTATAGAGTGTAGGGTATAGAGTGTAGGGTATAGAGTGTAGAGTGTAGGGTATAGAGTGTAGGGTACAGAGTGCAGAGTGTAGGGTTTAGAGTGTAGGGTATATAGTGTAGGGTATAGAGTGTAGGGTAAAGAGTGTAGAGTGTAGGGTACAGAGTGCAGGGTGTAGAGTGTAGGGTATAGATTGTAGAGTGTAGGGTGTAGAGTGTAGGGTGTAGAGTGTAGGGTATAGAGTGTAGAGTGTAGGGTGTAGAGTGTAGTGTGTAGGGTATAGAGTGTAGGGTATAGAGTGTAGGGTATAGAGTGTAGGGTATAGGGTGTAGGGATTAGAGTGTAGGGATTAGAGTGTAGGGTGTAGAGTGTAGGGTATAGAGTGTAGGGTATAGAGTGTAGTGTATAGAGTGCAGGTTGTAGAGTGTAGGGTATAGAGTGTAGGGTAAAGAGTGTAGAGTGTAGGGTACAGAGTGCAGGGTGTAGAGTGTAGGGTATAGAGTGTAGGGTGTAGGTTGTAGAGTGTAGGGTATAGGATGTAGAGTGTAGGGTGTAGGGTATAGAGTGTAGGGTATAGAGTGTAGGGTATAGAGTGTAGGGTATAGAGTGTAGAGTGTAGGGATTAGAGTGTAGGGTATAGAGTGTAGGCTATAGAGTGTAGGGTGTAGAGTGTAGGGTATAGAGTGTATGGTATAGAGTGTAGGGTATAGAGTGTAGGGTATAGAGTGTATGTTATAGAGTGTAGGGTATAGAGTGTAGAGTGTAGGGAATAGAGTGTAGGGTATAGAGTGTAAGGTATAGAGTGTAGAGTGTAGGGTATAGAGTGTAGGGTATAGAGTGTAGGATAAAGAGTGTAGAGTGTAGGGTACAGAGTGTAGGGTGTAGAGTGTAGGGTATAGAGTGTAGGGTGTAGAGTGTAGGGTGTAGGGTATAGAGTGTAGGGTATAGAGTGTAGGGTATAGAGTGTAGAGTGTAGAGTGTAGGGTATAGAGTGTAGGGTATAGAGTGTAGGGTATAGAGTGTAGGGTGTAGAGATTAGAGTGTAGGGATTAGAGTGTAGGGTGTAGAGTGTAGGATGTAGAGTGTAGGGTATAGAGTGTAGGGTATAGAGTGTAGGGTATAGAGTGTAGGGTATAAAGCGTAGAGTGTAGGGTATAGAGTGTATAGTGTAGGGTATAGAGTGTAGGGTATAGAGTGTAGGGTATAGAGTGTAGGGTATAGGGTATAGAGTGTAGGGTGTAGAGTGTAGGGTGTAGGGTGTAGAGTGTATGGTATAAAGTGTAGGGTATAGAGTGTAGGGATTAGAGTGTAGGGTATAGAGTGTAGGGTATAGAGTGTAGGGTATAGAGTGTAGGGTGTAGAGTGTAGGGTATAGAGTGTAGAGTGTAGGGTATAGAGTGTAGGGTATAGAGTAGAGTGTAGAGTGTAGGGTATAGAGTGTATGTTATAGGGTATAGAGTGTAGAGTGTAGGGTATAGAGTTTAGAGTGTAGGGTATAGAGTGTAGGGTATAGAGTGTAAGGTATAGAGTGTAGGGTGTAGAGTGTAGGGTATAGAGTGTAGGGTATAGAGTGTATGGTATAGAGTGTAGGGTATAGAGTGTATGGTATAGAGTGTAGGGTATAGAGTGTAGAGTGTAGGGTATAGAGTGTAGGGTATAGAGTGTAGAGTGTAGGGTATAGAGTGTAGGGTATAGAGTGTAGGGTGTAGAGTGTAGGGTGTAGAGTGTAGGGATTAGAGTGTAGGGTATAGAGTGTAGAGTGTAGGGTTTAGAGTGTAGGGTATAGAGTGTAGAGTGTAGGGATTAGATTGTAGGGTATAGAGTGTAGGGTATAGAGTGTATGGTATAGAGTGAAGGGTATACAATGTAGAGTGTATGGTATAGAGTGTAGGGTATAAAGTGTAGAGTGTAGGGTATAGAGTGTAGGGTATAGAGTGTAGGGTATAGAGTGTAGAGTGTAGGGTATAGAGTGTAGGGTACAGAGTGCAGAGTGTAGGGTATAGAGTGTAGGGTATATAGTGTAGGGTATAGAGTGTAGGGTAAAGAGTGTAGAGTGTAGGGTACAGAGTGCAGGGTGTAGAGTGTAGGGTATAGAGTGTAGAGTGTAGGGTGTAGAGTGTAGGGTGTAGAGTGTAGGGTATAGAGTGTAGAGTGTAGGGTGTAGAGTGTAGTGTGTAGGGTATAGAGTGTAGGGTATAGAGTGTAGGGTATAGAGTGTAGGGTATAGGGTGTAGGGATTAGAGTGTAGGGATTAGAGTGTAGATATTAGAGTGTAGGGTGTAAAGTGTAGGGTATAGAGTGTAGGGTATAGAGTGTAGTGTATAGAGTGCAGGTTGTATAGTGTAGGGTATAGAGTGTAGGGTAAAGAGTGTAGAGTGTAGGGTACAGAGTGCAGGGTGTAGAGTGTAGGGTAGAGAGTGTAGGGTGTAGGTTGTAGAGTGTAGGGTATAGGGTGTAGAGTGTAGGGTGTAGAGTGTAGGGTGTAGGGTATAGAGTGTAGGGTATAGAGTGTAGGGTATAGAGTGTAGGGTATAGAGTGTAGAGTGTAGGGATTAGAGTGTAGGGTATAGAGTGTAGGCTATAGAGTGTAGGGTGTAGAGTGTAGGGTATAGAGTGTATGGTATAGAGTGTAGGGTATAGAGTGTAGGGTATAGAGTGTATGTTATAGAGTGTAGGGTATAGAGTGTAGAGTGTAGGGAATAGAGTTTAGAGTGTAGGGTATAGAGTGTAGGGTATATAGTGTAAGGGATAGAGTGTAGAGTGTAGGGTATAGAGTGTAGGGTATAGAGTGTAGGGTATAGAGTGTAGGGTAAAGAGTGTAGAGTGTAGGGTACAGAGTGCAGGGTGTAGAGTGTAGGGTATAGAGTGTAGGGTGTAGAGTGTAGGGTATAGAGTGTAGGGTGTAGAGTGTAGGGTGTAGGGTATAGAGTGTAGGGTATAGAGTGTAGGGTATAGAGTGTAGGGTGTAGGGATTAGAGTGTAGGGATTAGAGTGTAGGGTGTAGAGTGTAGGATGTAGAGTGTAGGGTATAGAGTGTAGGGTATAGAGTGTAGGGTATAGAGTGTAGGGTATAAAGCGTAGAGTGTAGGGTATAGAGTGTATAGTGTAGGGTATAGAGTGTAGGGTATAGAGTGTAGGGTATAGAGTGTAGGGTATAGGGTATAGAGTGTAGGGTGTAGAGTGTAGGGTGTAGGGTGTAGAGTGTATGGTATAAAGTGTAGGGTATAGAGTGTAGGGATTAGAGTGTAGGGTATAGAGTGTAGGGTATAGAGTGTAGGGTACAGAGTGTAGGGTGTAGAGTGTAGGGTATAGAGTGTAGAGTGTAGGGTATAGAGTGTAGGGTATAGAGTAGAGTGTAGAGTGTAGGGTATAGAGTGTAGAGTGTAGCGGATAGAATGTAGGGTATAGAGTGTAAGGTGTAGAGTGTAGGGTATAGAGTGTATGGTATAGAGTGTGGGGTATAAAGTGTAGAGTTTAGGGTATGGAGTGTAGGGTATAGAGTGTAGAGTGTAGTGTATAGAGTGTAGGGTATAGAGTGTAGGGTATAGAGTGTAGGGTAAAGAGTGTAGAGTGTAGGGTACAGAGCGCAGGGTGTAGAGTGTAGGGTATAGAGTGTAGGGTGTAGAGTGTAGGGTATAGAGTGTAGGGTGTAGAGTGTAGGGTGTGAGGTATAGAGTGTAGGGTATAGAGTGTAGGGTATAGAGTGTAGGGATTAGAGTGTAGGGTGTAGAGTGTAGGGTGTAGAGTGTAGGGTATAGAGTGTAGGGTATAGAGTGTAGGGTATAAAGCATAGAGTGTAGGGAATAGAGTGTATAGTGTAGGGTATAGAGTGTAGGGTATAGAGTGTAGGGTATAGAGTGTAGGGTATAGGGTATAGAGTGTAGGGTGTAGAGTGTAGGGTGTAGGGTGTAGAGTGTATGGTATAGAGTGTAGGGTATAGAGTGTAGGGATTAGAGTGTAGGGTATAGAGTGTAGGGTATAGAGTGTAGGGTATAGAGTGTAGGGTGTAGAGTGTAGAGTGTAGGGTATAGAGTGTAGAGTGTAGGGTATAGAGTGTAGGGTATAGAGTAGAGTGTAGAGTGTAGGGTATAGAGTGTAGAGTGTAGGGGATAGAATGTAGGGTATAGAGTGTAAGGTGTAGAGTGTTGGGTATAGAGTGTATGGTATAGAGTGTGGGGTATAAAGTGTAGAGTGTAGGGTATTGAGTGTAGGGTATAGAGTGTATGGTATAGAGTGTAGGGTATAAAGTGTAGAGTGTAGGGTATAGAGTGTAGGGTATAGAGTGTATGGTATAGAGTGTAGGGTATAAAGTGTAGAGTGTAGGGTATAGAGTGTATGGTATAGAGTGTAGGGTATAAAGTGTAGAGTGTAGGGTATAGAGTGTAGGGTATAGAGGGTAGGGTATAGAGTGTAGGGTAAAGAGTGTAGAGTGTAGGGTACAGAGTGCAGGGTGTAGAGTGTAGGGTATAGAGTGTAGAGTGTAGAGTGTAGGGTGTAGGGTGTAGGGTATAGAGTGTAGGGTATAGAGTGTAGGGTATAGAGTGTAGGGTATAAAGTGTAGGGTGTAGGGTATAGAGTGTAGGGTATAGAGTGCAGGTTGTAGAGTGTAGGGTATAGAGTGTATGGTATAGGGTGTAGGGTATAAAGTGTAGGGTATAGATTGTAGGGTATAGAGTGTAGGGTATAGAGTGTAGGGTATAGAGTGTAGGCTATAGAGTGTAGAGTATATAGTGTAGAGTGTAGGGTATAGAGTGTAGGGTATAGAGTGTAGGGTATAGAGTGTGGAGTATAGAGTGTAGGGTATAGAATGTAGAGTGTAGAGTGTAGGGTGTAGAGTGCAAAGTGTAGGGTATAGAGTGTAAGATATAGAGTGTAGTGTATAGAGTGTATGTTATAGAGTGTAGGGTATAGAGTGTAGAGTTTAGGGTATAGAGTGTAGTGTATAGATTGTATGGTATAGAGTGTATGGTATAGAGTGTAGAGTGTAGGGTATAGAGTGTAGGGTATAGAGTGTAGGGTGTAGAGTGTAGGGTATAGAGTGTAGGGTATAGAGTGTAGGGTATAGAGTGTAGGTTATAGAGTGTAGCGTATAGAGCGTAGGGTGTCGGGTATAGAGTGTAGGGTATAGAGTGTAGGGTATAGAGTGTAGGGTATAGAGTGTATGGTATAGAGTGTAGGGTATAGAGTGTAGAGTGTAGGGTATAGAGTTTAGAGTGTAGGGTATAGAGTGTAGGGTATAGAGTGTAAGGTATATAGTGTAGAGTGTAGGGTATAGAGTGTAGGGTATAGAATTTAGAGTGTAGGGTATAGAGTGTAGGGTATAGAGTGTAAGGTATATAGTGTAGAGTGTAGGGTATAGAGTGTAGGGTATAGAGTGTAGGGTATAGAGTGTAGGGTAAAGAGTGTAGAGTGTAGGGTACAGAGTGCAGGGTGTAGAGTGTAGGGTATAGAGTGTAGAGTGTAGGGTGTAGAGTGTAGAGTGTAGGGTGTAGAGTGTAGGGTGTAGGGTATAGAGTGTAGGGTATAGAGTGTAGGGTATAGAGTGTAGGGTGTAGAGTGTAGGGTGTAGAGTGTAGGGTATAGAGTGTAGGGTATAGAGTGTAGGTTATAGAGTGTAGGGTGTAGGGATTAGAGTGTAGGGTATAGAGTGTAGGGTATAGAGTGTAGGGTATAGAGTGTAGAGTGTAGGGATTAGAGTGTAGTGATTAAAGTGTAGGGTATAGAGTGTAGGGTATAGAGTGTAGGGTACAGAGTGCAGGGTGTAGAGTGTAGGGTATAGAGTGTAGAGTGTAGGGTGTAGAGTGTAGGGTGTAGAGTGTAGGGTGTAGAGTGTAGGGTGTAGGGTATAGAGTGTAGGGTATAGAGTGTAGGGTATAGAGTGTAGGGTGTAGAGTGTAGGGTGTAGAGTGTAGGGTATAGAGTGTAGGGTATAGAGTGTAGGTTATAGAGTGTAGGGTGTAGGGATTAGAGTGTAGGGATTAGAGTGTAGGGTGTAGAGTGTAGGGTGTAGAGTGTAGGGTATAGAGTGTAGGGTATAGAGTGTAGGGTATAGAGTGTAGAGTGTAGGGATTAGAGTGTAGTGATTAAAGTGTAGGGTATAGAGTGTAGGGTATAGAGTGTAGGGTATAGAGTGTAGGGTATAGAGTGTAGGGAATAGAGTGTAGAGTGTAGGGTGTAGAATGTAAAGTGTAGGGTATAGAGTGTAAGGTATAGAGTGTAGGGTGTAGAGTGTATGGTATAGAGTGTAGGGTATAGAGTGTAGAGTGTAGGGTATAGAGTGTAGGGTATAGAGTGTAGGGTATAGAGTGTAGGGTATAGAGTGTAGGGTACAGAGTGTAGAGTGTAGGGTATAGAGTGTAGGGTACAGAGTGCAGGGTGTAGAGTGTAGGGTATAGAGTGTATAGTGTAGGGTATAGAGTGTAGGGTATAGAGTGTAGGGTGTAGAGTGTAGGGTGTAGAGTGTAGGGTGTAGAGTGTAGGGTGTAGAGTGTATGGTATAGAGTGTAGGGTATAGAGTGTAGAGTGTAGGGTATAGAGTGTAGGGTATAGAGTGTAGGGTAAAGAGTGTAGAGTGTAGGGTACAGAGTGCAGGGTGTAGAGTGTAGGGTATAGAGTGTAGGGTATAGAGTGTAGGGTACAGAGTGTAGAGTGTAGGGTATAGAGTGTAGGGTACAGAGTGCAGGGTGTAGAGTGTAGGGTATAGAGTGTATAGTGTAGGGTATAGAGTGTAGGGTATAGAGTGTAGGGTGTAGAGTGTAGGGTGTAGAGTGTAGGGTGTAGAGTGTAGGGTGTAGAGTGTAAGGTATATAGTGTAGATTGTAGGGTATAGAGTGTAGGGTATAGAGTGTAGGGTAAAGAGTGTAGAGTGTAGGGTACAGAGTGCAGGGTGTAGAGTGTAGGGTATAGAGTGTAGAGTGTAGGGTGTAGAGTGTAGAGTGTAGGGTGTAGAGTGTAGGGTGTAGGGTATAGAGTGTAGGGTATAGAGTGTAGGGTATAGAGTGTAGGGTGTAGAGTGTAGGGTGTAGAGTGTAGGGTATAGAGTGTAGGGTATAGAGTGTAGGTTATAGAGTGTAGGGTGTAGGGATTAGAGTGTAGGGTATAGAGTGTAGGGTATAGAGTGTAGGGTATAGAGTGTAGAGTGTAGGGATTAGAGTGTAGTGATTAAAGTGTAGGGTATAGAGTGTAGGGTATAGAGTGTAGGGTACAGAGTGCAGGGTGTAGAGTGTAGGGTATAGAGTGTAGAGTGTAGGGTGTAGAGTGTAGGGTGTAGAGTGTAGGGTGTAGAGTGTAGGGTGTAGGGTATAGAGTGTAGGGTATAGAGTGTAGGGTATAGAGTGTAGGGTGTAGAGTGTAGGGTGTAGAGTGTAGGGTGTAGAGTGTAGGGTATAGAGTGTAGGGTATAGAGTGTAGGGTGTAGGGATTAGAGTGTAGGGATTAGAGTGTAGGGTGTAGAGTGTAGGGTGTAGAGTGTAGGGTATAGAGTGTAGGGTATAGAGTGTAGGGTATAGAGTGTAGAGTGTAGGGATTAGAGTGTAGTGATTAAAGTGTAGGGTATAGAGTGTAGGGTATAGAGTGTAGGGTATAGAGTGTAGGGTATAGAGTGTAGGGTATAGAGTGTAGGGAATAGAGTGTAGAGTGTAGGGTGTAGAATGTAAAGTGTAGGGTATAGAGTGTAAGGTATAGAGTGTAGTGTATAGAGTGTATGTTATAGAGTGTAGGGTATAGAGTGTAGAGTGTAGGGTATAGAGTGTAGGGTATAGAGTGTAGGGTATAGAGTGTAGGGTATAGAGTGTATAGTGTAGGGTATAGAGTGTAGGGTATAGAGTGTATGGTATAGAGTGTAGGGTATAAAGTGTAGAGTGTAGGGTATAGAGTGTATGGTATAGAGTGTAGGGTATAAAGTGTAGAGTGTAGGGTATAGAGTGTAGGGTATAGAGTGTAGGCTATAGAGTATAGAGTTTAGAGTGTAGGGTATAGAATGTAGAGTGTAGGGTGTAGAGTGTAAAGTGTAGGGTATAGAGTGTAGGATATAGAGTGTAGAGTGTAGGGTATAGAGTGTAGGGTATACAGTGTATGGTATAGAGTGTAGGATATAGAGTGTAGGGTATAGAGTGTAGGGTATAGAGTGTAGGGTATAGATTGTAGGGTATAGGGTATAGGGTATAGAGTGTATGGTGTAGAGTGTAGGGTATAGAGTGTAGGGTGTAGGGTGTAGAGTGTGGGGTGTAGAGTGGTGTAGAGTGTAGGATGTAGAGTGTATGGTATAGAGTGTAGGGTATAGAGTATAGCGTGTATGGAATAGAGTGTAGTGTATAGAGTGTAGGGTATAGGGTATAGAGTGTAGGGTATAGTGTAGGGTATAGATTTTAGAGTGTAGGGTATAGAGTGTAAGGTATAGAGTGTAGGGTGTGGAGTGTAGGGTATAGAGTGTAGGGTATAGAGTGTATGCTATAGAGTGTAGGGTATAGAGTGTATGGAATAGAGTGTAGAGTGTAGAGTATAGAGTGTATTTTATAGAGTGTAGGGTATAGAGTGTAGGGTATAGAGTGTAGAGTGTAGGGTATAGAGTGTAGGGTATGGAGTGTAGAGTGTAGGGTATAGAGTGTATGGTATAGAGTGTAGGGTGTAGAGTGTATGGTATAGAGTGTAGGGTATAGAGTGTAGAGTGTAGGGTATAGAGTGTAGGGTATAGAGTGTAGGGTATAGAGTGTAGGGTATAGAGTGTAGGGTACAGAGTGTAGAGTGTAGGGTATAGAGTGTAGGGTACAGAGTGCAGGGTGTAGAGTGTAGGGTATAGAGTGTATAGTGTAGGGTATAGAGTGTAGGGTATAGAGTGTAGGGTGTAGAGTGTAGGGTGTAGAGTGTAGGGTGTAGAGTGTAGGGTGTAGAGTGTATGGTATAGAGTGTAGGGTATAGAGTGTAGAGTGTAGGGTATAGAGTGTAGGGTATAGAGTGTAGGGTATAGAGTGTAGGGTATAGAGTGTTGGGTGTAGAGTGTAGGGTATAGAGTGTAGAGTTTAGGGTAGAGAGTGTGGGGCATAGAGTGTATGGTATACAGTGTAGAGTGTAGGGTATAGAGTGTATAGTGTAGGGTATAGAGTGTAGGGTATAGAGTGTATGGTATAGAGTGTAGGGTATAAAGTGTAGAGTGTAGGGTATAGAGTGTATGGTATAGAGTGTAGGGTATAAAGTGTAGAGTGTAGGGTATAGAGTGTAGGGTATAGAGTGTAGGGTATAGAGTGTAGGGTATAGAGTGTAGGGTAAAGAGTGTAGAGTGTAGGGTACAGAGTGCAGGGTGTAGAGTGTAGGGTATAGAGTGTAGAGTGTAGAGTGTAGGGTGTAGAGTGTAGGGTATAGAGTGTAGGGTATAGAGTGTAGGGTATAGAGTGTAGGGTATAAAGTGTAGGGTGTAGGGTATAGAGTGTAGGGTATAGAGTGCAGGTTGTAGAGTGTAGGGTATAGAGTGTATGATATAGGGTGTAGGGTATAAAGTGTAGGGTATAGAGTGTAGGGTATAGCGTGTACGGTATAGAGTGTAGGGTATAGAGTGTAGGGTATAGAGTGTAGGCTATAGAGTGTAGAGTATATAGTGTAGAGTGTAGGGTATAGAGTGTAGGGTATAGGGTGTAGGGTATAGAGTGTGGAGTATAGAGTGTAGGGTATAGGATGTAGAGTGTAGAGTGTAGGGTGTAGAGTGCAAAGTGTAGGGTATAGAGTGTAAGATATAGAGTGTAGTGTATAGAGTGTATGTTATAGAGTGTAGGGTATAGAGTGTAGAGTTTAGGGTATAGAGTGTAGTGTATAGATTGTATGGTATAGAGTGTATGGTATAGAGTGTAGAGTGTAGGGTATAGAGTGTAGGGTATAGAGTGTAGGGTATAGAGTGTAGGGTGTAGAGTGTAGGGTATAGAGTGTAGGGTATAGAGTGTAGGGTATAGAGTGTAGGTTACAGAGTGTAGCGTATAGAGCGTAGGGTGTAGGGTATAGAGTGTAGGGTATAGAGTGTAGGGTATAGAGTGTAGGGTATAGAGTGTAGGGTATAGAGTGTATGGTATAGAGCTTAGGGTGTAGAGTGTAGGGTATAGAATGTAGAGTTTAGGGTAGAGAGTGTGGGGCATAGAGTGTATGGTATACAGTGTAGAGTGTAGGGTATAGAGTGTATAGTGTAGGGTATAGAGTGTAGGGTATAGAGTGTATGGTATAGAGTGTAGGGTATAAAGTGTAGAGTGTAGGGTATAGAGTGTATGGTATAGAGTGTAGGGTATAAAGTGTAGAGTGTAGGGTATAGAGTGTAGGGTATAGAGTGTAGGCTATAGAGTGTAGAGTTTAGAGTGTAGGGTATAGAATGTAGAGTGTAGGGTGTAGAGTGTAAAGTGTAGGGTATAGAGTGTAGGATATAGAGTGTAGAGTGTAGGGTATAGAGTGTAGGGTTACAGTGTATGGTATAGAGTGTAGGGTATAGAGTGTAGAGTGTAGGGTATAGAGTGTAGGGTATAGAGTGTAGGGTATAGAGTGTAGGGTATAGATTGTAGGGTATAGGGTATAGAGTGTATGGTGTAGAGTGTAGGGTATAGAGTGTAGGGTGTAGGGTATAGAGTGTAGGGTGTAGAGTGTAGGGTATAGAGTGTAGGGTATAGAGTGTAGGGTATAGAGTGTAGGTTATAGAGTGTAGCGTATAGAGCGTAGGGTGTAGGGTATAGAGTGTAGGGTATAGAGTGTAGGGTATAGAGTGTAGGGTATAGAGTGTATGGTATAGAGTGTAGGGTATAGAGTGTAGAGTGTAGGGTATAGAGTTTAGAGTGTAGGGTATAGAGTGTAGGGTATAGAGTGTAAGGTATATAGTGTAGAGTGTAGGGTATAGAGTGTAGGGTATAGAGTGTAGGGTATAGAGTGTAGGGTAAAGAGTGTAGAGTGTAGGGTACAGAGTGCAGGGTGTAGAGTGTAGGGTATAGAGTGTAGAGTGTAGGGTGTAGAGTGTAGGGTGTAGAGTGTAGGGTGTAGAGTGTAGGGTGTAGGGTATAGAGTGTAGGGTATAGAGTGTAGGGTATAGAGTGTAGGGTGTAGAGTGTAGGGTGTAGAGTGTAGGGTATAGAGTGTAGGGTATAGAGTGTAGGTTATAGAGTGTAGGGTGTAGGGATTAGAGTGTAGGGATTAGAGTGTAGGGTGTAGAGTGTAGGGTGTAGAGTGTAGGGTATAGAGTGTAGGGTATAGAGTGTAGGGTATAGAGTGTAGAGTGTAGGGATTAGAGTGTAGTGATTAAAGTGTAGGGTATAGAGTGTAGGGTATAGAGTGTAGGGTATAGAGTGTAGGGTATAGAGTGTAGGGTATAGAGTGTAGGGAATAGAGTGTAGAGTGTAGGGTGTAGAATGTAAAGTGTAGGGTATAGAGTGTAGGGTATAGAGTGTAGGGTATAGAGTGTAGGGTATAGAGTGTAGGGTATAGAGTGTAGGGTGTAGGGTGTAGAGTGTAGGGTGTAGAGTGTAGGGTATGGAGTGTAGGGTATAGAGTGTAGGGTATAGAGTGTAGGGTATAAAGCGTAGAGTGTAGGGTATAGAGTGTATAGTGTAGGGTATAGAGTGTAGGGTATAGAGTGTAGGGTATAGGGTATAGAGTGTAGGGTGTAGAGTGTAGGGTGTAGGGTGTAGAGTGTATGGTATAGAGTGTAGGGTATAGAGTGTAGGGATTAGAGTGTAGGGTATAGAGTGTAGGGTATAGAGTGTAGGGTATAGAGTGTAGGGTGTAGAGTGTAGGGTATAGAGTGTAGAGAGTAGGGTACAGAGTGTAGGGAATAGAGTAGAGTGTAGAGTGTAGGGTATAGAGTGTAGAGTGTAGGGGATAGAATGTAGGGTATAGAGTGTAAGGTGTAGAGAGTAGGGTATAGAGTGTATGGTATAGAGTGTGGGGTATAAAGTGTAGAGTGTAGGGTATGGAGTGTAGGGTATAGAGTGTATGGTATAGAGTGTAGGGTATAAAGTGTAGAGTGTAGGGTATAGAGTGTAGGGTATAGAGTGTAGAGTGTACGGTAAAGAGTGTAGGGTATAGAGTGTAGGGTATAGAGTGTAGAGTGTAGGGTATAGAGTGTAGGGTATAGAGTGCAGGATGTAGAGTGTAGGGTATAGAGTGTATGGTATAGAGTGTAGGGTATAAAGTGTAGAGTGTAGTGTATAGAGTGTAGGGTATAGAGTGTAGGGTATAGAGTGTAGGGTATAGAGTGTAGGCTATAGAGTGTAGAGTGTAGGGTGTAGAGTGTAGGGTATAGAGTGTAGGGTATAGAGTGTAGGGTATAGAGTGTGGAGTAGAGAGTGTAGGGTATAGAGTGTAGGGTATAGAATGTAGAGTGTAGAGTGTAGGGTGTAGAGTGCAAAGTGTAGGGTATAGAGTGTAAGGTATAGAGTGTAGTGTATAGAGTGTATGTTATAGAGTGTAGGGTATAGAGTGTAGAGTTTAGGGTATAGAGTGTAGTGTATAGAGTGTATGGTATAGAGTGTATGGTATAGAGTGTGGAGTGTAGAGTATAGAGTGTAGGGTATAGAGTGTAGGGTATAGAGTGTAGGGTATAGAGTGTAGAGTGTAGGGTATAGAGGGTAGGGTATAGAGTGTAGGGTATGGAGTGTAGGGTATAGAGTGTAGGGTATAGAGTGTAGGTTATAGAGTGTAGGGTATAGAGTGTAGGGTATAGAGTGTAGCTTATAGAGCGTAGGGTGTAGGGTATAGAGTGTAGGGTATAGAGTGTAGAGTGTAGGGTATAGAGTGTATGGTATAGAGCTTAGGGTGTAGAGTGTAGGGTATAGAGTGTAGAGTTTAGGGTATAGAGTGTGGGGCATAGAGTGTATGGTATACAGTGTAGAGTGTAGGGTATAGAGTGTAGGGTATAGAGTGCAGGTTGTAGAGTGTAGGGTATAGAGTGTAGGGTATAGAGTGTAGGGTATAAAGTGTAGAGTGTAGGGTATAGAGTGTATAGTGCAGGGTATAGAGTGTAGGGTATAGAGTGTATAGTGTAGGGTATAGAGTGTATGCTATAGAGTGTATGGTGTAGAATGTATGGTATAGAGTGTAGGGTGTAGAGTGTATGGTATAGAGTGTAGGGTATAGAGTGTAGGGTATATAGTGTAGGGTATAGAGTGTATGTTATAGAGTGTAGGGTATAGAGTGTAGAGTGTAGGGTATAGAGTTTAGAGTGTAGGGTATAGAGTGTAGGGTATAGAGTGTAAGGTATAGAGTGTAGGGTATAGAGTGTAGGGTATAGAGTGTAGGGTAAAGAGTGTAGAGTGTAGGGTACAGAGTGCAGGGTGTAGAGTGTAGGGTATAGAGTGTAGAGTGTAGGGTGTAGAGTGTAGGGTGTAGAGTGTATTGTGTAGGGTATAGAGTGTAGGGTATAGAGTGTAGAGTGTAGGGTGTAGAGTGTAGGGTATAGAGTGTAGGGTATAGAGTGTAGGGTATAGAGTGTAGGGTGTAGGCATTAGAGTGTAGGGATTAGAGTGTAGGGTGTAGAGTGTAGGGTGTAGAGTGTAGGGTATAGAGTGTAGGGTATAGAGTGTAGGGTATAGAGTGTAGAGTGTAGGGATTAGAGTGTAGGGATTAGAGTGTAGGGTATAGAGTGTAGGGTATAGAGTGTAGGGTATAGAGTGTAGGGTATAGAGTGTAGGGAATAGATTGTAGAGTGTAGGGTGTAGAATGTAAAGTGTAGGGTATAGAGTGTAAGGTATAGAGTGTAGTGTATAGAGTGTATGTTATAGAGTGTAGGGCATAGAGTGTAGAGTGTAGGGTATAGAGTGTAGGGTATAGAGTGTAGAGTGTAGGGTGTAGAGTGTAGGGTGTAGAGTGTAGGGTATAGAGTATAGAGTGTAGGGTGTAGGGTATAGAGTGTAGGGTATAGAGTGTAGGGTATAGAGTGTAGGGTGTAGGGATTAGAGTGTAGGGATTAGAGTGTAGGGATTAGAGTGTAGGGTGTAGAGTGTAGGGTGTAGAGTGTAGGGTATAGAGTGTAGGGTATAGAGTGTAGGGTATAGAGTGTAGAGTGTAGGGAATAGAGTGTAGGGTATAGAGTGTAGGGTATAGAGTAGAGTGTAGAGTGTAGGCTATAGAGTGTAGGCTATAGAGTGTAGGCTATAGAGTGTAGGGTATAGAGTGTAGGGTATAGAGTGTAGGGTATAGAGTGTAAGGTGTAGGGTATAGAGTGTAGGGTATAGAGAGTAGGGTATAAAGTGTAGAGTGTAGGGTATAGAGTGTATAGTGTAGGGTATAGAGTGTAGGGTATAGAGTGTAGGGTATAGAGTGTAGAGTGTAGGGTATAGAGTGTATGCTATAGAGTGTATGGTGTAGAGTGTATGGTATAGAGTGTAGGGTATAGAGTGTAGAGTGTATGGTATAGAGTGTATGGTATAGAGTGTAGGGAATAGAGAGTAGGGTATACAGTGTAGGGTATAGAGTGTATGTTATAGAGTGTAGGGTATAGAGTGTAGAGTGTAGGGTATAGAGTTTAGAGTGTGGGGTATAGAGTGTAGGGTGTAGAGTGTAGGGTGTAGGGTATAGAGTGTAGGGTATAGAGTGTAGGGTATAGAGTGTAGGGTGTAGAGTGTAGAGTGTAGGGTGTAGAGTGTAGGGTATAGAGTGTAGGGTATAGAGTGTAGGGTATAGAGTGTAGGGTGTAGGGATTAGAGTGTAGGGTGTAGAGTGTATGGTATAGAGTGTAGGGTATAGAGTGTAGGGTATAGAGTGTAGGGTATAAAGTGTATGTTATAGAGTGTAGGGTATAGAGTGTAGAGTGTAGGGTATAGAGTGTAGGGTATAGAGTGTAGGGTATAGAGTGTAGGGTATAGGGTGTAGAGTATAGAGTGTAGGGTATAGAGTGTAGGGTAAAGAGTGTAGAGTGTAGGGTATAGAGTGTAGGGTACAGAGTGTAGGGTGTAGAGTGTAGGGTGTAGAGTGTAGGGTGTAGAGTGTAGCGTATAGAGTGTAGGGTATAGAGTGTAGGGTATAGAGTGTAGGGTATAGAGTGTAGGGTATAGAGTGTAGGGTGTAGAGTGTAGGGTGTAGAGTGTAGGGTATAGAGTGTAGGGTAAAGAGTGTAGGGTATAGAGTGTAGGGTATAGAGTGTAGGGTGTAGAGTGTAGGGTGTAGAGTGTAGGGTATAGAGTGTAGGGTATAGAGTGTAGAGTGTATGGTATAGAGTGTATGGTATAGAGTGTAGGGTATAGAGTGTAGGGTATAGAGTGTAGGGTATAGAGTGTATGTTATAGAGTGTAGGGTATAGAGTGTAGAGTGTAGGGTATAGAGTTTAGAGTGTAGGGTATAGAGTGTAGGGTGTAGAGTGTAGGGTGTAGGGTATAGAGTGTAGGGTATAGAGTGTAGGGTGTAGAGTGTAGAGTGTAGGGTGTAGAGTGTAGGGTATAGAGTGTAGGGTATAGAGTGTAGGGTATAGAGTGGCGGGTGTAGGGATTAGAGTGTAGGGTGTAGAGTGTATGGTATAGAGTGTAGGGTATAGAGTGTAGGGTATATAGTGTAGGGTATAAAGTGTATGTTATAGAGTGTAGGGTATAGAGTGTAGAGTGTAGGGTATAGAGTGTAGGGTATAGAGTGTAGGGTATAGAGTGTAGGGTATAGAGTGTAGGGTATAGGGTGTAGGGTATAGAGTGTAGGGTTTAGAGTGTAGGGTAAAGAGTGTAGAGTGTAGGGTATAGAGTGTAGGGTACAGAGTGTAGGGTGTAGAGTGTAGGGTGTAGAGTGTAGGGTGTAGAGTGTAGCGTATAGAGTGTAGGGTATAGAGTGTAGGGTATAGAGTGTAGGGTATAGAGTGTAGGGTGTAGAGTGTAGGGTGTAGAGTGTAGGGTATAGAATGTAGGGTAAAGAGTGTAGGGTATAGAGTGTAGGGTATAGAGTGTAGGGTGTAGAGTGTAGGGTGTAGAGTGTAGGGTATAGAGTGTAGGGAGTAGAGTGTAGGGTATAGAGTGTAGAGTGTAGGGTGTAGAGTGTAGGGAGTAGAGTGTAGAGTTTAGGGTATAGAGTGTAGAGTGTAGGGTGTAGGGTATAGAGTGTAGGGTATAGAGTGTAGGGTGTAGAGTGTAGGGTATAGAGTGTAGAGTGTAGGGTATAGAGTGTAGGGTGTAGGGTATAGAGTGTGGCGTATAGAGTATAGGGTGTAGAGTGTAGGGTATAGAGTGTAGGGTGTAGGGTATAGAGTGTAGAGTGTAGGGTATAGAGTGTAGGGTATAGAGTGTAGGGTATAGAGTGTAGGGTATAGAGTGTAGGGAATAGAGTGTAGGGTGTAAGGTGTAGAGTGTAGGGTATAGAGAGTAGGGTATATACTGTAGGGTATGGAGTGTAGGTTATAGAGTGTAGGGTATAGAGTGTAGGGTATAGAGTGTAGGGTATAGAGTGTAGGGTATAGAGTGTAGGGTATAGAGTGTAGAGTGTAGGGTATAGAGTGTAGGGTATAGAGTGCAGGTTGTAGAGTGTAGGGTATAGAGTGTATGGTATAGAGTGTAGGGTATAAAGTGTAGAGTGTAGTGTATAGAGTGTAGGGTGTAGAGTGTAGGGTGTAGGGTATAGAGTGTAGGGTATAGAGTGTAGGGTATAGAGTGTAGGGTGTAGAGTGTAGAGTGTAGGGTACAGAGTGCAGGGCGTAGAGTGTAGGGTATAGAGTGTAGAGTGTAGGGTATAGAGTGTAGGGTGTAGAGTGTAGGGTGTAGGGTATAGAGTGTAGGGTATAGAGTGTAGGGTATAGAGTGTAGGGTGTAGAGTGTAGAGTGTAGGGTGTAGAGTGTAGGGTATAGAGTGTAGGGTATAGAGTGTAGGGTGTAGGGATTAGAGTGTAGGGATTAGAGTGTAGGGTGTAGAGTGTAGGGTGTAGAGTGTAGGGTATGGAGTGTAGGGTATAGAGTGTAGGGTATAGAGTGTAGGGTATAAAGCGTAGAGTGTAGGGTATAGAGTGTATAGTGTAGGGTATAGAGTGTAGGGTATAGAGTGTAGGGTATAGGGTATAGAGTGTAGGGTGTAGAGTGTAGGGTGTAGGGTGTAGAGTGTATGGTATAGAGTGTAGGGTATAGAGTGTAGGGATTAGAGTGTAGGGTATAGAGTGTAGGGTATAGAGTGTAGGGTATAGAGTGTAGGGTGTAGAGTGTAGGGTATAGAGTGTAGAGAGTAGGGTACAGAGTGTAGGGAATAGAGTAGAGTGTAGAGTGTAGGGTATAGAGTGTAGAGTGTAGGGGATAGAATGTAGGGTATAGAGTGTAAGGTGTAGAGAGTAGGGTATAGAGTGTATGGTATAGAGTGTGGGGTATAAAGTGTAGAGTGTAGGGTATGGAGTGTAGGGTATAGAGTGTATGGTATAGAGTGTAGGGTATAAAGTGTAGAGTGTAGGGTATAGAGTGTAGGGTATAGAGTGTAGAGTGTACGGTAAAGAGTGTAGGGTATAGAGTGTAGGGTATAGAGTGTAGAGTGTAGGGTATAGAGTGTAGGGTATAGAGTGCAGGATGTAGAGTGTAGGGTATAGAGTGTATGGTATAGAGTGTAGGGTATAAAGTGTAGAGTGTAGTGTATAGAGTGTAGGGTATAGAGTGTAGGGTATAGAGTGTAGGGTATAGAGTGTAGGCTATAGAGTGTAGAGTGTAGGGTGTAGAGTGTAGGGTATAGAGTGTAGGGTATAGAGTGTAGGGTATAGAGTGTGGAGTAGAGAGTGTAGGGTATAGAGTGTAGGGTATAGAATGTAGAGTGTAGAGTGTAGGGTGTAGAGTGCAAAGTGTAGGGTATAGAGTGTAAGGTATAGAGTGTAGTGTATAGAGTGTATGTTATAGAGTGTAGGGTATAGAGTGTAGAGTTTAGGGTATAGAGTGTAGTGTATAGAGTGTATGGTATAGAGTGTATGGTATAGAGTGTGGAGTGTAGAGTATAGAGTGTAGGGTATAGAGTGTAGGGTATAGAGTGTAGGGTATAGAGTGTAGAGTGTAGGGTATAGAGGGTAGGGTATAGAGTGTAGGGTATGGAGTGTAGGGTATAGAGTGTAGGGTATAGAGTGTAGGTTATAGAGTGTAGGGTATAGAGTGTAGGGTATAGAGTGTAGCTTATAGAGCGTAGGGTGTAGGGTATAGAGTGTAGGGTATAGAGTGTAGAGTGTAGGGTATAGAGTGTATGGTATAGAGCTTAGGGTGTAGAGTGTAGGGTATAGAGTGTAGAGTTTAGGGTATAGAGTGTGGGGCATAGAGTGTATGGTATACAGTGTAGAGTGTAGGGTATAGAGTGTAGGGTATAGAGTGCAGGTTGTAGAGTGTAGGGTATAGAGTGTAGGGTATAGAGTGTAGGGTATAAAGTGTAGAGTGTAGGGTATAGAGTGTATAGTGCAGGGTATAGAGTGTAGGGTATAGAGTGTATAGTGTAGGGTATAGAGTGTATGCTATAGAGTGTATGGTGTAGAATGTATGGTATAGAGTGTAGGGTGTAGAGTGTATGGTATAGAGTGTAGGGTATAGAGTGTAGGGTATATAGTGTAGGGTATAGAGTGTATGTTATAGAGTGTAGGGTATAGAGTGTAGAGTGTAGGGTATAGAGTTTAGAGTGTAGGGTATAGAGTGTAGGGTATAGAGTGTAAGGTATAGAGTGTAGGGTATAGAGTGTAGGGTATAGAGTGTAGGGTGAAGAGTGTAGAGTGTAGGGTACAGAGTGCAGGGTGTAGAGTGTAGGGTATAGAGTGTAGAGTGTAGGGTGTAGAGTGTAGGGTGTAGAGTGTATTGTGTAGGGTATAGAGTGTAGGGTATAGAGTGTAGAGTGTAGGGTGTAGAGTGTAGGGTATAGAGTGTAGGGTATAGAGTGTAGGGTATAGAGTGTAGGGTGTAGGCATTAGAGTGTAGGGATTAGAGTGTAGGGTGTAGAGTGTAGGGTGTAGAGTGTAGGGTATAGAGTGTAGGGTATAGAGTGTAGGGTATAGAGTGTAGAGTGTAGGGATTAGAGTGTAGGGATTAGAGTGTAGGGTATAGAGTGTAGGGTATAGAGTGTAGGGTATAGAGTGTAGGGTATAGAGTGTAGGGAATAGATTGTAGAGTGTAGGGTGTAGAATGTAAAGTGTAGGGTATAGAGTGTAAGGTATAGAGTGTAGTGTATAGAGTGTATGTTATAGAGTGTAGGGCATAGAGTGTAGAGTGTAGGGTATAGAGTGTAGGGTATAGAGTGTAGAGTGTAGGGTGTAGAGTGTAGGGTGTAGAGTGTAGGGTATAGAGTATAGAGTGTAGGGTGTAGGGTATAGAGTGTAGGGTATAGAGTGTAGGGTATAGAGTGTAGGGTGTAGGGATTAGAGTGTAGGGATTAGAGTGTAGGGATTAGAGTGTAGGGTGTAGAGTGTAGGGTGTAGAGTGTAGGGTATAGAGTGTAGGGTATAGAGTGTAGGGTATAGAGTGTAGAGTGTAGGGAATAGAGTGTAGGGTATAGAGTGTAGGGTATAGAGTAGAGTGTAGAGTGTAGGCTATAGAGTGTAGGCTATAGAGTGTAGGCTATAGAGTGTAGGGTATAGAGTGTAGGGTATAGAGTGTAGGGTATAGAGTGTAAGGTGTAGGGTATAGAGTGTAGGGTATAGAGAGTAGGGTATAAAGTGTAGAGTGTAGGGTATAGAGTGTATAGTGTAGGGTATAGAGTGTAGGGTATAGAGTGTAGGGTATAGAGTGTAGAGTGTAGGGTATAGAGTGTATGCTATAGAGTGTATGGTGTAGAGTGTATGGTATAGAGTGTAGGGTATAGAGTGTAGAGTGTATGGTATAGAGTGTATGGTATAGAGTGTAGGGAATAGAGAGTAGGGTATACAGTGTAGGGTATAGAGTGTATGTTATAGAGTGTAGGGTATAGAGTGTAGAGTGTAGGGTATAGAGTTTAGAGTGTGGGGTATAGAGTGTAGGGTGTAGAGTGTAGGGTGTAGGGTATAGAGTGTAGGGTATAGAGTGTAGGGTATAGAGTGTAGGGTGTAGAGTGTAGAGTGTAGGGTGTAGAGTGTAGGGTATAGAGTGTAGGGTATAGAGTGTAGGGTATAGAGTGTAGGGTGTAGGGATTAGAGTGTAGGGTGTAGAGTGTATGGTATAGAGTGTAGGGTATAGAGTGTAGGGTATAGAGTGTAGGGTATAAAGTGTATGTTATAGAGTGTAGGGTATAGAGTGTAGAGTGTAGGGTATAGAGTGTAGGGTATAGAGTGTAGGGTATAGAGTGTAGGGTATAGGGTGTAGAGTATAGAGTGTAGGGTATAGAGTGTAGGGTAAAGAGTGTAGAGTGTAGGGTATAGAGTGTAGGGTACAGAGTGTAGGGTGTAGAGTGTAGGGTGTAGAGTGTAGGGTGTAGAGTGTAGCGTATAGAGTGTAGGGTATAGAGTGTAGGGTATAGAGTGTAGGGTATAGAGTGTAGGGTATAGAGTGTAGGGTGTAGAGTGTAGGGTGTAGAGTGTAGGGTATAGAGTGTAGGGTAAAGAGTGTAGGGTATAGAGTGTAGGGTATAGAGTGTAGGGTGTAGAGTGTAGGGTGTAGAGTGTAGGGTATAGAGTGTAGGGTATAGAGTGTAGAGTGTATGGTATAGAGTGTATGGTATAGAGTGTAGGGTATAGAGTGTAGGGTATAGAGTGTAGGGTATAGAGTGTATGTTATAGAGTGTAGGGTATAGAGTGTAGAGTGTAGGGTATAGAGTTTAGAGTGTAGGGTATAGAGTGTAGGGTGTAGAGTGTAGGGTGTAGGGTATAGAGTGTAGGGTATAGAGTGTAGGGTGTAGAGTGTAGAGTGTAGGGTGTAGAGTGTAGGGTATAGAGTGTAGGGTATAGAGTGTAGGGTATAGAGTGGCGGGTGTAGGGATTAGAGTGTAGGGTGTAGAGTGTATGGTATAGAGTGTAGGGTATAGAGTGTAGGGTATATAGTGTAGGGTATAAAGTGTATGTTATAGAGTGTAGGGTATAGAGTGTAGAGTGTAGGGTATAGAGTGTAGGGTATAGAGTGTAGGGTATAGAGTGTAGGGTATAGAGTGTAGGGTATAGGGTGTAGGGTATAGAGTGTAGGGTTTAGAGTGTAGGGTAAAGAGTGTAGAGTGTAGGGTATAGAGTGTAGGGTACAGAGTGTAGGGTGTAGAGTGTAGGGTGTAGAGTGTAGGGTGTAGAGTGTAGCGTATAGAGTGTAGGGTATAGAGTGTAGGGTATAGAGTGTAGGGTATAGAGTGTAGGGTGTAGAGTGTAGGGTGTAGAGTGTAGGGTATAGAATGTAGGGTAAAGAGTGTAGGGTATAGAGTGTAGGGTATAGAGTGTAGGGTGTAGAGTGTAGGGTGTAGAGTGTAGGGTATAGAGTGTAGGGAGTAGAGTGTAGGGTATAGAGTGTAGAGTGTAGGGTGTAGAGTGTAGGGAGTAGAGTGTAGAGTTTAGGGTATAGAGTGTAGAGTGTAGGGTGTAGGGTATAGAGTGTAGGGTATAGAGTGTAGGGTGTAGAGTGTAGGGTATAGAGTGTAGAGTGTAGGGTATAGAGTGTAGGGTGTAGGGTATAGAGTGTGGCGTATAGAGTATAGGGTGTAGAGTGTAGGGTATAGAGTGTAGGGTGTAGGGTATAGAGTGTAGAGTGTAGGGTATAGAGTGTAGGGTATAGAGTGTAGGGTATAGAGTGTAGGGTATAGAGTGTAGGGAATAGAGTGTAGGGTGTAAGGTGTAGAGTGTAGGGTATAGAGAGTAGGGTATATACTGTAGGGTATGGAGTGTAGGTTATAGAGTGTAGGGTATAGAGTGTAGGGTATAGAGTGTAGGGTATAGAGTGTAGGGTATAGAGTGTAGGGTATAGAGTGTAGGGTATAGGGTATAGAGTGTAAGGTGTAGAGTGTAGGGTGTAGAGTGTAGGGTATAGAGTGTAGGGTATAGAGTGTAGGGAGTAGGGTATAGAGTGTAGGGTATAGAGTGTAGGGTATAGAGTGTAGGGTATAGAGTGTAGAGTGTAGAGTGTATGGTATAGAGTGTAGAGTGTAGGGTATAGAGTGTGGCAAATAGATTGTAGGGTATAGAGTGTAGAGTGTAGGGTATAGAGTGTACGGTATAGAGTGTAGGGTATAGAGTGTAGGGTATAGAGTGTAGAGTGTAGGGTATAGAATGTAGGGTATAGAGTGTAGGGTATAGAGTGTAGGGAATAGAGTGTAGAGTGTAAGGTATAGAGTGTAGAGTGTAAGGTATAGAGTGTAGAGTGTAGGGTATAGACTGTAGGGTGTAGAGTGTAGGGAGTAGAGTGTAGGGTATAGAGTGTAGAGTGTAGGGTATAGAGTGCAGGGTATAGAGTGTAGGGTATAGAGTGTAGAGTGTAGGCTATAGAGTGTAGGGTATAGAGTGTAGAGTGTAGGGTATAGAGTGTAGGGTATAGAGTGTAAGGTGTAGAGTGTAGGGTGTAGAGTGTAGGGTATAGACTGTAAGGTATAGAGTGTAGGGTATAGAGTGTATGGTATAGAGTGTATGGTATAGAGTGTAGGGTATAGAGTGTATGGTATAGAGTGTAGGGTATAGAGTGCAGAGTGTAGGGATTAGAGTGTAGGGTATAGAGTGTAGGCTATAGAGTGTAGGGTATAGAGTGTAGAGTGTAGGGTATAGAGTGTAGGGTGTAGAGTGTAGGGTGTAGGGTATAGAGTGTAGGGTATAGAGTGTAGGGTATAGAGTGTAGGGTGTAGAGTGTAGAGTGTAGGGTGTAGAGTGTAGGGTATAGAGTGTAGGGTATAGAGTGTAGGGTGTAGTGATTAGAGTGTAGGGATTAGAGTGTAGGGTGTAGAGTGTAGGGTGTAGAGTGTAGGGTATAGAGTGTAGGGTATAGAGTGTAGGGTATAGAGTGTAGGGTATAAAGCGTAGAGTGTAGGGTATAGAGTGTATAGTGTAGGGTATAGAGTGTAGGGTATAGAGTGTAGGGTATAGAGTGTAGGGTATAGGGTATAGAGTGTAGGGTGTAGAGTGTAGGGTGTAGGGTGTAGAGTGTATGGTATAGAGTGTAGGGTTTAGAGTGTAGGAATTAGAGTGTAGGGTATAGAGTGTAGGGTATAGAGTGTAGGGTATAGAGTGTAGAGTGTAGGGTATAGAGTGTAGAGTGTAGGGGATAGAATGTAGGGTATAGAGTGTGGGGTATAAAGTGTAGAGTGTAGGATATGGAGTGTAGGGTATAGAGTGTATGGTATAGAGTGTAGGGTATAAAGTGTAGAGTGTAGGGTATAGAGTGTAGGGTATAGAGTGTAGAGTGTAGGGTAAAGAGTGTAGGGTATAGAGTGTAGGGTATAGAGTGTAGAGTGTAGGGTATAGAGTGTAGGGTATAGAGTGCAGGTTGTTGAGTGTAGGGTATACAGTGTATGGTATAGAGTGTAGGGTATAAAGTGTAGAGTGTAGTGTATAGAGTGTAGGGTATAGAGTGTAGGGTATAGAGTGTAGGGTATAGAGTGTAGGCTATAGAGTGTAGAGTGTAGGGTGTAGAGTGTAGGGTATAGAGTGTAGGGTATAGAGTGTAGGGTATAGAGTGTGGAGTAGAGAGTGTAGGGTATAGAGTGTAGGGTATAGAATGTAGAGTGTAGAGTGTAGGGTGTAGAGTGCAAAGTGTAGGGTATAGAGTGTAAGGTATAGAGTGTAGTGTATAGAGTGTATGTTATAGAGTGTAGGGTATAGAGTGTAGAGTTTAGGGTATAGAGTGTAGTGTATAGAGTGTATGGTATAGAGTGTATGGTATAGAGTGTAGAGTGTAGGGTATAGAGTGTAGGGTATAGAGTGTAGGGTATAGAGTGTAGGGTATAGAGTGTAGATTGTAGGGTATAGAGGGTAGGGTATAGAGTGTAGGGTATGGAGTGTAGGGTATAGAGTGTAGGGTATAGAGTGTAGGTTAGAGTGTAGGGTATAGAGTGTAGGGTATAGAGTGTAGCTTATAGAGCGTAAGGTGTAGGGTATAGAGTGTAGGGTATAGAGTGTAGGGTATAGAGTGTAGAGTGTAGGGTATAGAGTGTATGGTATAGAGCTTAGGGTGTAGAGTGTAGGGTATAGAGTGTAGAGTTTAGGGTATAGAGTGTGGGGCATAGAGTGTATGGTATACAGTGTAGAGTGTAGGGTATAGAGTGAAGGGTATAGAGTGCAGGTTGTAGAGTGTAGGGTATAGAGTGTAGGGTATAGAGTGTAGGGTATAAAGTGTAGAGTGTAGGGTATAGAGTGTATAGTGTAGGGTATAGAGTGTAGGGTATAGAGTGTAGGGTATAGAGTGTATAGTGTAGGGTATAGAGTGTATGCTATAGAGTGTATGGTGTAGAGTTTATGGTATAGAGTGTAGGGTGTAGAGTGTATGGTATAGAGTGTAGGGTATAGAGTGTAGGGTATATAGTGTAGGGTATAGAGTGTATGTTATAGAGTGTAGGGTATAGAGTGTAGAGTGTAGGGTATAGAGTTTAGAGTGTAGGGTATAGAGTGTAGGGTATAGAGTGTAAGGTATAGAGTGTAGAGTGTAGGGTATAGAGTGTAGGGTATAGAGTGTAGGGTAAAGAGTGTAGAGTGTAGGGTACAGAGTGCAGGGTGTAGAGTGTAGGGTA
This sequence comes from Ranitomeya imitator, assembly GCF_032444005.1. NCBI lineage: Eukaryota > Metazoa > Chordata > Amphibia > Anura > Dendrobatidae > Ranitomeya > Ranitomeya imitator. The sequence goes on along the minus strand of NW_027194669.1, from coordinate 531,478 downwards.
TAGAGTGTAGAGTGTAGGGTGTAGAGTGTAGGGTGTAGAGTGTAGGGTATAGAGTGTAGGGTATAGAGTGTAGAGTGTAGTGTGTAGAGGGTAGGGTATAGAGTGTAGGGTATAGAGTGTAGGGATTAGAGTGTAGGGTGTAGAGTGTAGGGTGTAGAGTGTAGGGTATAGAGTGTAGGGTATAGAGTGTAGGGTATAGAGTGTAGAGTGTAGGGATTAGAGTGTAGGGATTAGAGTGTAGGGTATAGAGTGTAGGGTATAGAGTGTAGAGTGTAGGGTATAGAGTGTAGGGTACAGAGTGTAGGGTATAGAGTGTAGGGAATAGAGTGTAGAGTGTAGGGTGTAGAATGTAACGTGTAGGGTATAGAGTGTAAGGTATAGAGTGTAGTGTATAGAGTGTATGTTATAGAGTGTAGGGTATAGAGTGTAGAGTGTAGGGTATAGAGTGTAGGGTATAGAGTGTAGGGTATAGAGTGTAGGGTATAGAGTGTAGGGTATAGAGTGTAGGGTATAGAGTGCACATTGTAGAGTGTAGGGTATAGAGTGTAGGGTATAGAGAGTAGGGTATAAAGTGTAGAGTGTAGGGTATAGAGTGTATAGTGTAGGGTATAGAGTGTAGGGTATAGAGTGTAGAGTGTAGGGTATAGAGTGTATGCTATAGAGTGTATGGTGTAGAGTGTATGGTATAGAGTGTAGGGTATAGAGTGTAGAGTGTAGGGTACAGAGTGTAGGGTATAGAGTGTAGGGTATAGAGTGCATGTTATAGAGTGTAGGGCATAGAGTGTAGCGTGTAGGGTATAGAGTTTAGAGTGTATGGTATAGAGTGTATGGTATAGAGTGTATGGTATAGAGTGTAGGGTATAGAGTGTAGGGAATAGAGTGTAGGGTGTAAGGTGTAGAGTGTAGGGTATAGAGAGTAGGGTATATACTGTAGGGTATGGAGTGTAGGTTATAGAGTGTAGGGTATAGAGTGTAGGGTATAGAGTGTAGGGTATAGAGTGTAGGGTATAGAGTGTAGGGTATAGAGTGTAGGGTATAGGGTATAGAGTGTAAGGTGTAGAGTGTAGGGTGTAGAGTGTAGGGTATAGAGTGTAGGGTATAGAGTGTAGGGAGTAGGGTATAGAGTGTAGGGTATAGAGTGTAGGGTATAGAGTGTAGGGTATAGAGTGTAGAGTGTAGAGTGTATGGTATAGAGTGTAGAGTGTAGGGTATAGAGTGTAGGGTATAGACTGTAGGGTATAGAGTGTGGCAAATAGATTGTAGGGTATAGAGTGTAGAGTGTAGGGTATAGAGTGTACGGTATAGAGTGTAGGGTATAGAGTGTAGGGTATAGAGTGTAGAGTGTAGGGTATAGAATGTAGGGTATAGAGTGTAGGGTATAGAGTGTAGGGAATAGAGTGTAGAGTGTAAGGTATAGAGTGTAGAGTGTAAGGTATAGAGTGTAGAGTGTAGGGTATAGACTGTAGGGTGTAGAGTGTAGGGAGTAGAGTGTAGGGTATAGAGTGTAGAGTGTAGGGTATAGAGTGCAGGGTATAGAGTGTAGGGTATAGAGTGTAGAGTGTAGGCTATAGAGTGTAGGGTATAGAGTGTAGAGTGTAGGGTATAGAGTGTAGGGTATATAGTGTAAGGTGTAGAGTGTAGGGTGTAGAGTGTAGGGTATAGAGTGTAGGGTATAGAGTGTAGGGTATAGAGTGTATGGTATAGAGTGTATGGTATAGAGTGTAGGGTATAGAGTGTATGGTATAGAGTGTAGGGTATAGAGTGCAGAGTGTAGGGATTAGAGTGTAGGGTATAGAGTGTAGGCTATAGAGTGTAGGGTATAGAGTGTAGAGTGTAGGGTATAGAGTGTAGGGTGTAGAGTGTAGGGTGTAGGGTATAGAGTGTAGGGTATAGAGTGTAGGGTATAGAGTGTAGGGTGTAGAGTGTAGAGTGTAGGGTGTAGAGTGTAGGGTACAGAGTGTAGGGTATAGAGTGTAGGGTGTAGGGATTAGAGTGTAGGGATTAGAGTGTAGGGTGTAGAGTGTAGGGTGTAGAGTGTAGGGTATAGAGTGTAGGGTATAGAGTGTAGGGTATAGAGTGTAGGGTATAAAGCGTAGAGTGTAGGGTATAGAGTGTATAGTGTAGGGTATAGAGTGTAGGGTATAGAGTGTAGGGTATAGAGTGTAGGGTATAGGGTATAGAGTGTAGGGTGTAGAGTGTAGGTTGTAGGGTGTAGAGTGTATGGTATAGAGTGTAGGGTATAGAGTGTAGGGATTAGAGTGTAGGTATAGAGTGTAGGGTATAGAGTGTAGGGTGTAGAGTGTAGGGTATAGAGTAGAGTGTAGAGTGTAGGGTATAGAGTGTAGAGTGTAGGGGATAGAATGTAGGGTATAGAGTGTAAGGTGTAGAGTGTAGGGTATAGAGTGTATGGTATAGAGTGTGGGGTATAAAGTGTAGAGTGTAGGGTATGGAGTGTAGGGTATAGAGTGTATGGTATAGAGTGTAGGGTATAAAGTGTAGACTGTAGGGTATAGAGTGTAGGGTATAGAGTGTAGAGTGTAGGGTAAAGAGTGTAGGGTATAGAGTGTAGGGTATAGAGTGTAGAGTGTAGGGTATAGAGTGTAGGGTATAGAGTGCAGGTTGTAGAGTGTAGGGTATAGAGTGTATGGTATAGAGTGTAGGGTATAAAGTGTAGAGTGTAGTGTATAGAGTGTAGGGTGTAGAGTGTAGGGTGTAGGGTATAGAGTGTAGGGTATAGAGTGTAGGGTATAGAGTGTAGGGTGTAGAGTGTAGAGTGTAGGGTACAGAGTGCAGGGCGTAGAGTGTAGGGTATAGAGTGTAGAGTGTAGGGTATAGAGTGTAGGGTGTAGAGTGTAGGGTGTAGGGTATAGAGTGTAGGGTATAGAGTGTAGGGTATAGAGTGTAGGGTGTAGAGTGTAGAGTGTAGGGTGTAGAGTGTAGGGTATAGAGTGTAGGGTATAGAGTGTAGGGTGTAGGGATTAGAGTGTAGGGATTAGAGTGTAGGGTGTAGAGTGTAGGGTGTAGAGTGTAGGGTATGGAGTGTAGGGTATAGAGTGTAGGGTATAGAGTGTAGGGTATAAAGCGTAGAGTGTAGGGTATAGAGTGTATAGTGTAGGGTATAGAGTGTAGGGTATAGAGTGTAGGGTATAGGGTATAGAGTGTAGGGTGTAGAGTGTAGGGTGTAGGGTGTAGAGTGTATGGTATAGAGTGTAGGGTATAGAGTGTAGGGATTAGAGTGTAGGGTATAGAGTGTAGGGTATAGAGTGTAGGGTATAGAGTGTAGGGTGTAGAGTGTAGGGTATAGAGTGTAGAGAGTAGGGTACAGAGTGTAGGGAATAGAGTAGAGTGTAGAGTGTAGGGTATAGAGTGTAGAGTGTAGGGGATAGAATGTAGGGTATAGAGTGTAAGGTGTAGAGAGTAGGGTATAGAGTGTATGGTATAGAGTGTGGGGTATAAAGTGTAGAGTGTAGGGTATGGAGTGTAGGGTATAGAGTGTATGGTATAGAGTGTAGGGTATAAAGTGTAGAGTGTAGGGTATAGAGTGTAGGGTATAGAGTGTAGAGTGTACGGTAAAGAGTGTAGGGTATAGAGTGTAGGGTATAGAGTGTAGAGTGTAGGGTATAGAGTGCAGGGTATAGAGTGCAGGATGTAGAGTGTAGGGTATAGAGTGTATGGTATAGAGTGTAGGGTATAAAGTGTAGAGTGTAGTGTATAGAGTGTAGGGTATAGAGTGTAGGGTATAGAGTGTAGGGTATAGAGTGTAGGCTATAGAGTGTAGAGTGTAGGGTGTAGAGTGTAGGGTATAGAGTGTAGGGTATAGAGTGTAGGGTATAGAGTGTGGAGTAGAGAGTGTAGGGTATAGAGTGTAGGGTATAGAATGTAGAGTGTAGAGTGTAGGGTGTAGAGTGCAAAGTGTAGGGTATAGAGTGTAAGGTATAGAGTGTAGTGTATAGAGTGTATGTTATAGAGTGTAGGGTATAGAGTGTAGAGTTTAGGGTATAGAGTGTAGTGTATAGAGTGTATGGTATAGAGTGTATGGTATAGAGTGTGGAGTGTAGAGTATAGAGTGTAGGGTATAGAGTGTAGGGTATAGAGTGTAGGGTATAGAGTGTAGAGTGTAGGGTATAGAGGGTAGGGTATAGAGTGTAGGGTATGGAGTGTAGGGTATAGAGTGTAGGGTATAGAGTGTAGGTTATAGAGTGTAGGGTATAGAGTGTAGGGTATAGAGTGTAGCTTATAGAGCGTAGGGTGTAGGGTATAGAGTGTAGGGTATAGAGTGTAGAGTGTAGGGTATAGAGTGTATGGTATAGAGCTTAGGGTGTAGAGTGTAGGGTATAGAGTGTAGAGTTTAGGGTATAGAGTGTGGGGCATAGAGTGTATGGTATACAGTGTAGAGTGTAGGGTATAGAGTGTAGGGTATAGAGTGCAGGTTGTAGAGTGTAGGGTATAGAGTGTAGGGTATAGAGTGTAGGGTATAAAGTGTAGAGTGTAGGGTATAGAGTGTATAGTGCAGGGTATAGAGTGTAGGGTATAGAGTGTATAGTGTAGGGTATAGAGTGTATGCTATAGAGTGTATGGTGTAGAATGTATGGTATAGAGTGTAGGGTGTAGAGTGTATGGTATAGAGTGTAGGGTATAGAGTGTAGGGTATATAGTGTAGGGTATAGAGTGTATGTTATAGAGTGTAGGGTATAGAGTGTAGAGTGTAGGGTATAGAGTTTAGAGTGTAGGGTATAGAGTGTAGGGTATAGAGTGTAAGGTATAGAGTGTAGGGTATAGAGTGTAGGGTATAGAGTGTAGGGTAAAGAGTGTAGAGTGTAGGGTACAGAGTGCAGGGTGTAGAGTGTAGGGTATAGAGTGTAGAGTGTAGGGTGTAGAGTGTAGGGTGTAGAGTGTATTGTGTAGGGTATAGAGTGTAGGGTATAGAGTGTAGAGTGTAGGGTGTAGAGTGTAGGGTATAGAGTGTAGGGTATAGAGTGTAGGGTATAGAGTGTAGGGTGTAGGCATTAGAGTGTAGGGATTAGAGTGTAGGGTGTAGAGTGTAGGGTGTAGAGTGTAGGGTATAGAGTGTAGGGTATAGAGTGTAGGGTATAGAGTGTAGAGTGTAGGGATTAGAGTGTAGGGATTAGAGTGTAGGGTATAGAGTGTAGGGTATAGAGTGTAGGGTATAGAGTGTAGGGTATAGAGTGTAGGGAATAGATTGTAGAGTGTAGGGTGTAGAATGTAAAGTGTAGGGTATAGAGTGTAAGGTATAGAGTGTAGTGTATAGAGTGTATGTTATAGAGTGTAGGGCATAGAGTGTAGAGTGTAGGGTATAGAGTGTAGGGTATAGAGTGTAGAGTGTAGGGTGTAGAGTGTAGGGTGTAGAGTGTAGGGTATAGAGTATAGAGTGTAGGGTGTAGGGTATAGAGTGTAGGGTATAGAGTGTAGGGTATAGAGTGTAGGGTGTAGGGATTAGAGTGTAGGGATTAGAGTGTAGGGATTAGAGTGTAGGGTGTAGAGTGTAGGGTGTAGAGTGTAGGGTATAGAGTGTAGGGTATAGAGTGTAGGGTATAGAGTGTAGAGTGTAGGGAATAGAGTGTAGGGTATAGAGTGTAGGGTATAGAGTAGAGTGTAGAGTGTAGGCTATAGAGTGTAGGCTATAGAGTGTAGGCTATAGAGTGTAGGGTATAGAGTGTAGGGTATAGAGTGTAGGGTATAGAGTGTAAGGTGTAGGGTATAGAGTGTAGGGTATAGAGAGTAGGGTATAAAGTGTAGAGTGTAGGGTATAGAGTGTATAGTGTAGGGTATAGAGTGTAGGGTATAGAGTGTAGGGTATAGAGTGTAGAGTGTAGGGTATAGAGTGTATGCTATAGAGTGTATGGTGTAGAGTGTATGGTATAGAGTGTAGGGTATAGAGTGTAGAGTGTATGGTATAGAGTGTATGGTATAGAGTGTAGGGAATAGAGAGTAGGGTATACAGTGTAGGGTATAGAGTGTATGTTATAGAGTGTAGGGTATAGAGTGTAGAGTGTAGGGTATAGAGTTTAGAGTGTGGGGTATAGAGTGTAGGGTGTAGAGTGTAGGGTGTAGGGTATAGAGTGTAGGGTATAGAGTGTAGGGTATAGAGTGTAGGGTGTAGAGTGTAGAGTGTAGGGTGTAGAGTGTAGGGTATAGAGTGTAGGGTATAGAGTGTAGGGTATAGAGTGTAGGGTGTAGGGATTAGAGTGTAGGGTGTAGAGTGTATGGTATAGAGTGTAGGGTATAGAGTGTAGGGTATAGAGTGTAGGGTATAAAGTGTATGTTATAGAGTGTAGGGTATAGAGTGTAGAGTGTAGGGTATAGAGTGTAGGGTATAGAGTGTAGGGTATAGAGTGTAGGGTATAGGGTGTAGAGTATAGAGTGTAGGGTATAGAGTGTAGGGTAAAGAGTGTAGAGTGTAGGGTATAGAGTGTAGGGTACAGAGTGTAGGGTGTAGAGTGTAGGGTGTAGAGTGTAGGGTGTAGAGTGTAGCGTATAGAGTGTAGGGTATAGAGTGTAGGGTATAGAGTGTAGGGTATAGAGTGTAGGGTATAGAGTGTAGGGTGTAGAGTGTAGGGTGTAGAGTGTAGGGTATAGAGTGTAGGGTAAAGAGTGTAGGGTATAGAGTGTAGGGTATAGAGTGTAGGGTGTAGAGTGTAGGGTGTAGAGTGTAGGGTATAGAGTGTAGGGTATAGAGTGTAGAGTGTATGGTATAGAGTGTATGGTATAGAGTGTAGGGTATAGAGTGTAGGGTATAGAGTGTAGGGTATAGAGTGTATGTTATAGAGTGTAGGGTATAGAGTGTAGAGTGTAGGGTATAGAGTTTAGAGTGTAGGGTATAGAGTGTAGGGTGTAGAGTGTAGGGTGTAGGGTATAGAGTGTAGGGTATAGAGTGTAGGGTGTAGAGTGTAGAGTGTAGGGTGTAGAGTGTAGGGTATAGAGTGTAGGGTATAGAGTGTAGGGTATAGAGTGGCGGGTGTAGGGATTAGAGTGTAGGGTGTAGAGTGTATGGTATAGAGTGTAGGGTATAGAGTGTAGGGTATATAGTGTAGGGTATAAAGTGTATGTTATAGAGTGTAGGGTATAGAGTGTAGAGTGTAGGGTATAGAGTGTAGGGTATAGAGTGTAGGGTATAGAGTGTAGGGTATAGAGTGTAGGGTATAGGGTGTAGGGTATAGAGTGTAGGGTTTAGAGTGTAGGGTAAAGAGTGTAGAGTGTAGGGTATAGAGTGTAGGGTACAGAGTGTAGGGTGTAGAGTGTAGGGTGTAGAGTGTAGGGTGTAGAGTGTAGCGTATAGAGTGTAGGGTATAGAGTGTAGGGTATAGAGTGTAGGGTATAGAGTGTAGGGTGTAGAGTGTAGGGTGTAGAGTGTAGGGTATAGAATGTAGGGTAAAGAGTGTAGGGTATAGAGTGTAGGGTATAGAGTGTAGGGTGTAGAGTGTAGGGTGTAGAGTGTAGGGTATAGAGTGTAGGGAGTAGAGTGTAGGGTATAGAGTGTAGAGTGTAGGGTGTAGAGTGTAGGGAGTAGAGTGTAGAGTTTAGGGTATAGAGTGTAGAGTGTAGGGTGTAGGGTATAGAGTGTAGGGTATAGAGTGTAGGGTGTAGAGTGTAGGGTATAGAGTGTAGAGTGTAGGGTATAGAGTGTAGGGTGTAGGGTATAGAGTGTGGCGTATAGAGTATAGGGTGTAGAGTGTAGGGTATAGAGTGTAGGGTGTAGGGTATAGAGTGTAGAGTGTAGGGTATAGAGTGTAGGGTATAGAGTGTAGGGTATAGAGTGTAGGGTATAGAGTGTAGGGAATAGAGTGTAGGGTGTAAGGTGTAGAGTGTAGGGTATAGAGAGTAGGGTATATACTGTAGGGTATGGAGTGTAGGTTATAGAGTGTAGGGTATAGAGTGTAGGGTATAGAGTGTAGGGTATAGAGTGTAGGGTATAGAGTGTAGGGTATAGAGTGTAGGGTATAGGGTATAGAGTGTAAGGTGTAGAGTGTAGGGTGTAGAGTGTAGGGTATAGAGTGTAGGGTATAGAGTGTAGGGAGTAGGGTATAGAGTGTAGGGTATAGAGTGTAGGGTATAGAGTGTAGGGTATAGAGTGTAGAGTGTAGAGTGTATGGTATAGAGTGTAGAGTGTAGGGTATAGAGTGTGGCAAATAGATTGTAGGGTATAGAGTGTAGAGTGTAGGGTATAGAGTGTACGGTATAGAGTGTAGGGTATAGAGTGTAGGGTATAGAGTGTAGAGTGTAGGGTATAGAATGTAGGGTATAGAGTGTAGGGTATAGAGTGTAGGGAATAGAGTGTAGAGTGTAAGGTATAGAGTGTAGAGTGTAAGGTATAGAGTGTAGAGTGTAGGGTATAGACTGTAGGGTGTAGAGTGTAGGGAGTAGAGTGTAGGGTATAGAGTGTAGAGTGTAGGGTATAGAGTGCAGGGTATAGAGTGTAGGGTATAGAGTGTAGAGTGTAGGCTATAGAGTGTAGGGTATAGAGTGTAGAGTGTAGGGTATAGAGTGTAGGGTATAGAGTGTAAGGTGTAGAGTGTAGGGTGTAGAGTGTAGGGTATAGACTGTAAGGTATAGAGTGTAGGGTATAGAGTGTATGGTATAGAGTGTATGGTATAGAGTGTAGGGTATAGAGTGTATGGTATAGAGTGTAGGGTATAGAGTGCAGAGTGTAGGGATTAGAGTGTAGGGTATAGAGTGTAGGCTATAGAGTGTAGGGTATAGAGTGTAGAGTGTAGGGTATAGAGTGTAGGGTGTAGAGTGTAGGGTGTAGGGTATAGAGTGTAGGGTATAGAGTGTAGGGTATAGAGTGTAGGGTGTAGAGTGTAGAGTGTAGGGTGTAGAGTGTAGGGTATAGAGTGTAGGGTATAGAGTGTAGGGTGTAGTGATTAGAGTGTAGGGATTAGAGTGTAGGGTGTAGAGTGTAGGGTGTAGAGTGTAGGGTATAGAGTGTAGGGTATAGAGTGTAGGGTATAGAGTGTAGGGTATAAAGCGTAGAGTGTAGGGTATAGAGTGTATAGTGTAGGGTATAGAGTGTAGGGTATAGAGTGTAGGGTATAGAGTGTAGGGTATAGGGTATAGAGTGTAGGGTGTAGAGTGTAGGGTGTAGGGTGTAGAGTGTATGGTATAGAGTGTAGGGTTTAGAGTGTAGGAATTAGAGTGTAGGGTATAGAGTGTAGGGTATAGAGTGTAGGGTATAGAGTGTAGAGTGTAGGGTATAGAGTGTAGAGTGTAGGGGATAGAATGTAGGGTATAGAGTGTGGGGTATAAAGTGTAGAGTGTAGGATATGGAGTGTAGGGTATAGAGTGTATGGTATAGAGTGTAGGGTATAAAGTGTAGAGTGTAGGGTATAGAGTGTAGGGTATAGAGTGTAGAGTGTAGGGTAAAGAGTGTAGGGTATAGAGTGTAGGGTATAGAGTGTAGAGTGTAGGGTATAGAGTGTAGGGTATAGAGTGCAGGTTGTTGAGTGTAGGGTATACAGTGTATGGTATAGAGTGTAGGGTATAAAGTGTAGAGTGTAGTGTATAGAGTGTAGGGTATAGAGTGTAGGGTATAGAGTGTAGGGTATAGAGTGTAGGCTATAGAGTGTAGAGTGTAGGGTGTAGAGTGTAGGGTATAGAGTGTAGGGTATAGAGTGTAGGGTATAGAGTGTGGAGTAGAGAGTGTAGGGTATAGAGTGTAGGGTATAGAATGTAGAGTGTAGAGTGTAGGGTGTAGAGTGCAAAGTGTAGGGTATAGAGTGTAAGGTATAGAGTGTAGTGTATAGAGTGTATGTTATAGAGTGTAGGGTATAGAGTGTAGAGTTTAGGGTATAGAGTGTAGTGTATAGAGTGTATGGTATAGAGTGTATGGTATAGAGTGTAGAGTGTAGGGTATAGAGTGTAGGGTATAGAGTGTAGGGTATAGAGTGTAGGGTATAGAGTGTAGATTGTAGGGTATAGAGGGTAGGGTATAGAGTGTAGGGTATGGAGTGTAGGGTATAGAGTGTAGGGTATAGAGTGTAGGTTAGAGTGTAGGGTATAGAGTGTAGGGTATAGAGTGTAGCTTATAGAGCGTAAGGTGTAGGGTATAGAGTGTAGGGTATAGAGTGTAGGGTATAGAGTGTAGAGTGTAGGGTATAGAGTGTATGGTATAGAGCTTAGGGTGTAGAGTGTAGGGTACAGAGTGTAGAGTTTAGGGTATAGAGTGTGGGGCATAGAGTGTATGGTATACAGTGTAGAGTGTAGGGTATAGAGTGAAGGGTATAGAGTGCAGGTTGTAGAGTGTAGGGTATAGAGTGTAGGGTATAGAGTGTAGGGTATAAAGTGTAGAGTGTAGGGTATAGAGTGTATAGTGTAGGGTATAGAGTGTAGGGTATAGAGTGTAGGGTATAGAGTGTATAGTGTAGGGTATAGAGTGTATGCTATAGAGTGTATGGTGTAGAGTGTATGGTATAGAGTGTAGGGTGTAGAGTGTATGGTATAGAGTGTAGGGTATAGAGTGTAGGGTATATAGTGTAGGGTATAGAGTGTATGTTATAGAGTGTAGGGTATAGAGTGTAGAGTGTAGGGTATAGAGTTTAGAGTGTAGGGTATAGAGTGTAGGGTATAGAGTGTAAGGTATAGAGTGTAGAGTGTAGGGTATAGAGTGTAGGGTATAGAGTGTAGGGTAAAGAGTGTAGAGTGTAGGGTACAGAGTGCAGGGTGTAGAGTGTAGGGTATAGAGTGTAGAGTGTAGGGTGTAGAGTGTAGGGTGTAGAGTGTAGGGTATAGAGTGTAGGGTATAGAGTGTAGAGTGTAGTGTGTAGAGGGTAGGGTATAGAGTGTAGGGTATAGAGTGTAGGGATTAGAGTGTAGGGTGTAGAGTGTAGGGTGTAGAGTGTAGGGTATAGAGTGTAGGGTATAGAGTGTAGGGTATAGAGTGTAGAGTGTAGGGATTAGAGTGTAGGGATTAGAGTGTAGGGTATAGAGTGTAGGGTATAGAGTGTAGAGTGTAGGGTATAGAGTGTAGGGTACAGAGTGTAGGGTATAGAGTGTAGGGAATAGAGTGTAGAGTGTAGGGTGTAGAATGTAAAGTGTAGGGTATAGAGTGTAAGGTATAGAGTGTAGTGTATAGAGTGTATGTTATAGAGTGTAGGGTATAGAGTGTAGAGTGTAGGGTATAGAGTGTAGGGTATAGAGTGTAGGGTATAGAGTGTAGGGTATAGAGTGTAGGGTATAGAGTGTAGGGTATAGAGTGCACATTGTAGAGTGTAGGGTATAGAGTGTAGGGTATAGAGAGTAGGGTATAAAGTGTAGAGTGTAGGGTATAGAGTGTATAGTGTAGGGTATAGAGTGTAGGGTATAGAGTGTAGAGTGTAGGGTATAGAGTGTATGCTATAGAGTGTATGGTGTAGAGTGTATGGTATAGAGTGTAGGGTATAGAGTGTAGAGTGTAGGGTACAGAGTGTAGGGTATAGAGTGTAGGGTATAGAGTGCATGTTATAGAGTGTAGGGCATAGAGTGTAGCGTGTAGGGTATAGAGTTTAGAGTGTATGGTATAGAGTGTATGGTATAGAGTGTATGGTATAGAGTGTAGGGTATAGAGTGTATGGTATAGAGTGTAGGGTATAGAGTGTAGAGTGTAGGGTATAGAGTGTAGGGTATAGAGTGTAGGGTATAGAGTGTAGGCTATAGAGTGTAGGGTATAGAGTGTAGAGTGTAGGGTACAGAGTGTAGGGTGTAGAGTGTAGGGTATAGAGTGTTGGGTGTAGAGTGCAGGGTTTAGAGTGCAGGGTGTAGAGTGCAGGGTATAGAGTGTAGGGTATAGAGTGTAAGGTATAAAGTGTAGAGTGTAGGGTATAGAGTGTAGGGTATAGAGTGTAGGGTGTAGAGTGTAGGGTGTAGAGTGTATGGTATAGAGTGTAGGGTATAGAGTGTAGAGTGTAGGGTATAGAGTGTAGGGTATAGAGCTTAGGGTGTAGAGTGTAGGATATAGAGTGTAGAGTTTAGGGTATAGAGTGTGGGGCATAGAGTGTATGGTATACACTCTACACCCTACACCCTACACCCTACACACTATACCCTATACCCTACACTCTATACCCTACACTCTATACCCTACACTCTATACCCTACACTATACACTCTATACCCTACACTCTACGCTTTATACCCTACACTCTATACCCTACACTCTATACCCTACACTCTATACCCTACACTCTACACCCTACACTCTACACCCTACACTCTAATCCCTACACCCTACACTCTATACCCTACACTCTATACCCTACACTCTACACCCTACACTCTACACTCTACACCCTACACTCTATACCCTACACTCTATACCCTACACTCTATACCCTACACCCTACACTCTACACCCTACACTCTATACCCTACACTCTACACTCTATACCCTACACTCTACACCCTGCACTCTGTACCCTACACTCTACACTCTACACCCTACACTCTATACCCTACACTCTATACCCTACACTCTATACCCTACACCCTACACTCTACACCCTACACTCTATACACTACACTCTACACTTTATACCCTACACTCTATACCATACACTCTATACCCTACACTCTACAACCTGCACTCTATACCCTACACACTATACCCTACACTCTACACTCTATACCCTACACTCTATACCCTACACTCTACACTTTATACCCTACACTCTATACCATACACTCTATACCCTACACTCCATACCCTACACTCTACACTTTATACCCCACACTCTATACCATACACTCTATACCCTACACTCTACACCTTACACTCTACACCCTACATTCTATCCCCTACACTCTACACTCTATACCCTAGACTCTACACTCTACTCTATACCCTACACTCTATACCCTACACTCTACACTCAATACCCTACACTCTACACCCTACACTCTATACCCTACACTCTATACCTACACTCTAATCCCTACACTCTATACCCTACACTCTATACCATACACTCTACACCCTACACCCTACACTCTACACCCTACACTCTATACCCTATACCCTACACTCTATACCATACACTCTACACCCTACACCCTACACTCTACACCCTACACTCTAATCCCTACACTCTAATCCCTACACCCTACACTCTATACCCTACACTCTATACCCTACACTCTACACCCTACACTCTACACTCTACACCCTACACTCTATACCCTACACTCTATACCCTACACTCTATACCCTACACCCTACACTCTACACCCTACACTCTATACACTACACTCTACACTTTATACCCTACACTCTACACCCTGCACTCTGTACCCTACACTCTACACTCTTTACCCTACACTCTATACCCTACACTCTATACCCTACACTCTATACCCTACACTCTACACTCTATACCTTGCACTCTATACCCTACACTCTATACCCTACACTCTAAACTCTATACCCTACACTCTACACTCTATAACCTACACTCTATAACATACACTCTATACCCTACACTATATACCCTACACTCTATACCATACACTCTATACCCTACACTCTACACCCTACACTCTATAGCCTACACTCTATACCCTACACTCTATACCCTACACTCTAATCCCTACACTCTACACTCTATACCCTACACTCTATACCATACACTCTATACCCTACACTCTATACCATACACTCTATACCATACACTCTATACCATACACTCTATACCCTACACTCTATACCCTACACTCTATACCCTACACTCTACACCCTACACTCTACACCTTACACTCTATACCCTACACTCTATACCCTACACTCTAAACTCTATACCCTACACTCTACACTCTATAACCTACACTCTATAACATACACTCTATACCCTACACTCTATACCCTACACTCTATACCATACACTCTATACCCTACACTCTACACCCTACACTCTATAGCCTACACTCTATACCCTATACTCTATACCCTACACTCTATACCCTACACTCTATAGCCTACACTCTATACCCTACACTCTATACCCTACACTCTAATCCCTACACTCTACACTCTATACCCTACACTCTATACCATACACTCTATACCCTACACTCTATACCATAAACTCTATACCATACACTCTATACCATACACTCTATACCCTACACTCTATATCCTACACTCTATACCCTACACTCTACACCCTACACTCTACACCTTACACTCTATACCCTACACTCTATACCCTACACTCTAAACTCTATACCCTACACTCTACACTCTATAACCTACACTCTATAACATACACTCTATACCCTACACTCTATACCCTACACTCTATACCATACACTCTATACCCTACACTCTACACCCTACACTCTATAGCCTACACTCTATACCCTACACTCTATACCCTACACTCTAATCCCTACACTCTACACTCTATACCCTACACTCTATACCATACACTCTATACCCTACACTCTATACCCTACACTCTAAACCCTACACTCTATACCATACACTCTATACCATACACTCTACACTCTATACCCTACACTCTATACCATACACTCTACACCATACACTCTATAGCATACACTCTATACCCTACACTCTACACTCTATACCTTGCACTCTATACCCTACACTCTATACCCTACACCCTACACTCTATACCCTACACTCTATACCCTACACTCTATACCCTACACTCTATACCCTACACTCTACACTCTATACCCTACACTCTATAGCCTACACTCTACACTCTACTCTATACCCTACACTCTATACCCTACACTCTAATCCCTACACTCTAATCCCTACACTCTTCACTCTATACCCTACACTCTATACCATACACTCTATACCCTACACTCTACACCCTACACTCTACACCCTACACTCTAATCCCTACACTCTAATTCCTACACTCTAATCCCTACACCCTACACTCTATACCCTACACTCTATACCCTACACTCTATATCCTACACTCTATACCCTAAACTCTATACCCTACACCCTACACTCTACACCCTACACTCTACACTCTATACCCTACAGTCTACACCCTACACCCTACACTCTACACCCTGCACTCTGTACCCTACACTCTACACTCTTTACCCTACACTCTATACCCTACACTCTAATCCCTACACCCTACACTCTATACCCTACACTCTATACCCTACACTCTACACCCTACACTCTAATCCTTACACTCTAATCCCTACACTCTAATCCCTACACCCAATACCCTACACTCTATACCCTACACTCTATACCCTACACTCTATACCCTACACTCTATACCCTACACCCTACACTCTACACCCTACACTCTACATTCTATACCCTACACTCTACACCCAGCACTCTGTACCCTACACTCTACACTCTTTACCCTACACTCTATACCCTACACTCTATACCCTACACTCTATACCCTACACTCTAAACTCTATACTCTACACTCTACACTCTATACCCCACACTCTATAACATACACTCTATTCCCTACACTCTATACCATACACTCTACACCCTACACTCTATACCATACACTCTACACCCTACACTCTATACCATACACTCTACACCATACACTCTATAGCATACACTCTATATCCTACACTATACACTCTATACCCTACACTCTATACCCTACACTCTATACCCTACACTATATACTCTATACCCTACACTCTACACTTTATACCCTACACTCTATACCCTACACTCTATACCCTACACTCTATATCCTACACTCTATACCCTACACTCTACAACCTGCACTCTACAACCTGCAATCTATACCCTACACTCTATACCCTACACTCTACACTCTATACCCTACACTCTATAACATACACTCTATACCCTACACTATATACCCTACACTCTATACCCTACACTCTATACCCTACACTCTATACCCTACACTCTATACCCTACACTCTACAACCTGCACTCTACAACCTGCAATCTATACCCTACACTCTATACCCTACACTCTACACTCTATACCCTACACTCTATACCCTACACTCTATACCCTACACTCTATACCCTACACTCTACACTCTATACCCTACACTCTATAGCCTACACTCTACACCCTACACTCTATACCCTGCACTCTATACCCTACACTCTACTCTCTATACCCTACACTCTACTCCCTACACTCTACACCCTACAGTCTATACCCTACACTCTACACTCTATACCTTACACTCTACACTCTATTCCCTACACTCTATACCCTACACTCTATACCCTACATTCTATACCCTACACTCTACACTCTATACCCTACACTCTATACCCTACACTCCATACCGTACACTCTATACCCTACACTCTACACTCTATACCCTACACTCTATACGCCACACTCTATACCCTACAGTCTATACCCTACACTCTATACCCTACACTCTACACTCTATACCATACACTCTACACTCTATACCCTACACTCTATACCCTACACTCTATACCCTACATCCTACACTCTATACCCTACACTCTATACCCTACACTCTACACCCTACACTCTACACCCTACACCCTACACTCTATACCCTATACCGTACACTCTATACCCTACACTCTATACCCTACACTCTATACCCTACACTCTATACCCTACACTATACACTCTATACCCTACACTCTACACTTTATACCCTACACTCTATACCCTACACTCTATACCCTGCACTCTACACTCTATACCCTACACTCTATAGCCTACACTCTATACCCTACAGTATATACCCTACACTCTATACCCTACACTCTACACCTTACACTCTACACTCTATTCCCTACACTCTATACCGTACACTCTACACTCTATACCCTACACTCTATAGCCTACACTCTATACCCTACAGTATATACCCTACACTCTATACCCTACACTCTACACCTTACACTCTACACTCTATTCCCTACACTCTATACCCTACAGTATATACCCTACACTCTATACCCTACACTCTACACCTTACACTCTACACTCTATTCCCTACACTCTATACCGTACACTCTATACCCTACACTCTATACCCTACACTCTACACTCTATACCATACACCCTACACTCTATACCCTACACTCTACACTCTATATCCTACACTCTATACCCTGCACTCTACACCCTGCACTCTACATCCAACACTCTATACCCTACACTCTACACCCTACACTCTATACCCTACACTCTATAACCTACACTCTATACCATACACTCTACACTCTATACCCTACACTCTATACCCTACACTCTAATCCCTACACTCTACACTCTATACCCTACACTCTATACCATACACTCTATACCATACACTCTATACCCTACACTCTATACCCTACACTCTACACCCTACACTCTATACCTTACACTCTATACCCTACACTCTATACCCTACACTCTAAACTCTATACCCTACACTCTACACTCTATACCCTACACTCTATAACTTACACTCTATACCCTACACTCTATACCCTACACTCTATACCCTACACTCTATACCATACACTCTACACTCTATACCCTACACTCTATACCATACACTCTACACCATACATTCTATAGCATACACTCTATACCCTACACCCTGCACTCTACACCCTACACTCTAATCCCTACACTCTAATCCCTACACCCTACACTCTATACCCTACACTCTATACCCTACACTCTACACCCTACACTCTACACTCTACACCCTACACTCTATACCCTACACTCTATACCCTACACTCTATACCCTACACCCTACACTCTACACCCTACACTCTATACCCTACACTCTACACTTTATACCCTACACTCTACACCCTGCACTCTGTACCCTACACTCTACACTCTTTACCCTACACTCTATACCCTACACTCTATACCCTACACTCTATACCCTACACTCTATACCCTACACTCTACACTCTATACCTTGCACTCTATACCCTACACTCTATACCCTACACTCTAAACTCTATACCCTACACTCTACACTCCATAACCTACACTCTATAACATACACTCTATACCCTACACTCTATACCCTACACTCTATACCATACACTCTATACCCTACACTCTACACCCTACACTCTATAGCCTACACTCTATACCCTACACTCTATACCCTACACTCTAATCCCTACACTCTACACTCTATACCCTACACTCTATACCATACACTCTATACCCTACACTCTATACCATACACTCTATACCATACACTCTATACCATACACTCTATACCCTACACTCTATACCCTACACTCTACACCCTACACTCTACACCTTACACTCTATACCCTACACTCTATACCCTACACTCTAAACTCTATACCCTACACTCTACACTCTATAACCTACACTCTATAACATACACTCTATACCCTACACTCTATACCCTACACTCTATACCATACACTCTATACCCTACACTCTACACCCTACACTCTATAGCCTACACTCTATACCCTACACTCTATACCCTACACTCTATACCCTACACTCTAATCCCTACACTCTAATCCCTACACTCTTCACTCTATACCCTACACTCTATACCATACACTCTATACCCTACACTCTACACCCTACACTCTACACCCTACACTCTAATCCCTACACTCTAATCCCTACACTCTAATCCCTACACCCTACACTCTATACCCTACACTCTATACCCTACACTCTATATCCTACACTCTATACCCTAAACTCTATACCCTACACCCTACACTCTACACCCTACACTCTACACTCTATACCCTACAGTCTACACCCTACACCCTACACTCTACACCCTGCACTCTGTACCCTACACTCTACACTCTTTACCCTACACTCTATACCCTACACTCTAATCCCTACACCCTACACTCTATACCCTACACTCTATACCCTACACTCTATACCCTACACTCTAATCCCTACACTCTAATCCCTACACTCTAATCCCTACACCCAATACCCTACACTCTATACCCTACACTCTATACCCTACACTCTATACCCTACACTCTATACCCTACACCCTACACTCTACACCCTACACTCTACACTCTATACCCTATACTCTACACCCTACACTCTACACCCTACACTCTACATTCTATACCCTACACTCTACACCCAGCACTCTGTACCCTACACTCTACACTCTTTACCCTACACTCTATACCCTACACTCTATACCCTACACTCTATACCCTACACTCTAAACTCTATACCCTACACTCTACACTCTATACCCCACACTCTATAACATACACTCTATTCCCTACACTCTATACCATACACTCTACACCCTACACTCTATACCATACACTCTACACCCTACACTCTATACCATACACTCTACACCATACACTCTATAGCATACACTCTATATCCTACACTATACACTCTATACCCTACACTCTATACCCTACACTCTATACCCTACACTATATACTCTATACCCTACACTCTACACTTTATACCCTACACTCTATACCCTACACTCTATACCCTACACTCTATACCCTACACTCTATACCCTACACTCTACAACCTGCACTCTACAACCTGCAATCTATACCCTACACTCTATACCCTACACTCTACACTCTATATCCTACACTCTATAACATACACTCTATACCCTACACTCTATACCCTACACTCTATACCCTACACTCTATACCCTACACTCTATACCCTACACTCTATACCCTACACTCTACAACCTGCACTCTACAACCTGCAATCTATACCCTACACTCTATACCCTACACTCTACACTCTATACCCTACACTCTATACCCTACACTCTATACCCTACACTCTATACCCTACACTCTACACTCTATACCCTACACTCTATAGCCTACACTCTACACCCTACACTCTATACCCTGCACTCTATACCCTACACTCTACTCTCTATACCCTACACTCTACTCCCTACACTCTACACCCTACAGTCTATACCCTACACTCTACACTCTATACCTTACACTCTACACTCTATTCCCTACACTCTATACCCTACACTCTATACCCTACATTCTATACCCTACACTCTACACTCTATACCCTACACTCTATACCCTACACTCCATACCGTACACTCTATACCCTACACTCTACACTCTATACCCTACACTCTGTACGCCACACTCTATACCCTACAGTCTATACCCTACACTCTATACCCTACACTCTACACTCTATACCATACACTCTACACTCTACACTCTATACCCTACACTCTATACCCTACACTCTATACCCTACACCCTACACTCTGTACCCTACACTCTATACCCTACACTCTACACCCTACACTCTACACCCTACACCCTACACTCTATACCCTATACCGTACACTCTATACCCTACACTCTATACCCTACACTCTATACCCTACACTCTATACCCTACACTATACACTCTATACCCTACACTCTACACTTTATACCCTACACTCT
This sequence comes from Ranitomeya imitator, assembly GCF_032444005.1. Lineage (NCBI taxonomy): Eukaryota > Metazoa > Chordata > Amphibia > Anura > Dendrobatidae > Ranitomeya > Ranitomeya imitator. The sequence goes on along the minus strand of NW_027194669.1, from coordinate 511,023 downwards.
ATACCCTACACTCTATACCCTGCACTCTACACTCTATACCCTACACTCTATAGCCTACACTCTATACCCTACAGTATATACCCTACACTCTATACCCTACACTCTACACCTTACACTCTACACTCTATTCCCTACACTCTATACCGTACACTCTACACTCTATACCCTACACTCTATAGCCTACACTCTATACCCTACAGTATATACCCTACACTCTATACCCTACACTCTACACCTTACACTCTACACTCTATTCCCTACACTCTATACCCTACAGTATATACCCTACACTCTATACCCTACACTCTACACCTTACACTCTACACTCTATTCCCTACACTCTATACCGTACACTCTATACCCTACACTCTATACCCTACACTCTACACTCTATACCCTACACCCTACACTCTATACCCTACACTCTACACTCTATATCCTACACTCTATACCCTGCACTCTACACCCTGCACTCTACATCCAACACTCTATACCCTACACTCTACACCCTACACTCTATACCCTACACTCTATAACCTACACTCTACACTCTATACCATACACTCTACACTCTATACCCTACACTCTATACCCTACACTCTAATCCCTACACTCTACACTCTGTACCCTACACTCTATACCATACACTCTATACCCTACACTCTATACCATACACTCTATACCATACACTCTATACCCTACACTCTATACCCTACACTCTACACCCTACACTCTATACCTTACACTCTATACCCTACACTCTATACCCTACACTCTAAACTCTATACCCTACACTCTACACTCTATACCCTACACTCTATAACTTACACTCTATACCCTACACTCTATACCCTACACTCTATACCCTACACTCTATACCATACACTCTACACCCTACACTCTATACCATACACTCTACACCATACACTCTATAGCATACACTCTATACCCTACACCCTACACTCTACACCCTACACTCTAATCCCTACACTCTAATCCCTACACCCTACACTCTATACCCTACACTCTATACCCTACACTCTACACCCTACAATCTACACTCTACACCCTACACTCTATACCCTACACTCTATACCCTACACTCTATACCCTACACCCTACACTCTACACCCTACACTCTATACCCTACACTCTACACTTTATACCCTACACTCTACACCCTGCACTCTATACCCTACACTCTACACTCTTTACCCTACACTCTATACCCTACACTCTATACTCTACACTCTATACCCTACACTCTATACCCTACACTCTACACTCTATACCTTGCACTCTATACCCTACACTCTATACCCTACACTCTAAACTCTATACCCTGCACTCTACACTCTATAACCTACACTCTATAACATACACTATATACCCTACACTCTATACCCTACACTCTATACCATACACTCTATACCCTACACTCTACACCCTACACTCTATAGCCTACACTCTATACCCTACACTCTATACCCTACACTCTAATCCCTACACTCTACACTCTATACCCTACACTCTATACCATACACTCTATACCCTACACTCTATACCATACACTCTATACCATACACTCTATACCATACACTCTATACCCTACACTCTATACCCTACACTCTATACCCTACACTCTACACCCTACACTCTACACCTTACACTCTATACCCTACACTCTATACCCTACACTCTAAACTCTATACCCTACACTCTACACTCTATAACCTACACTCTATAACATACACTCTATACCCTACACTCTATACCCTACACTCTATACCATACACTCTATACCCTACACTCTACACCCTACACTCTATAGCCTACACTCTATACCCTATACTCTATACCCTACACTCTATACCCTACACTCTATAGCCTACACTCTATACCCTACAATCTATACCCTACACTCTAATCCCTACACTCTACACTCTATACCCTACACTCTATACCATACACTCTATACCCTACACTCTATACCATAAACTCTATACCATACACTCTATACCATACACTCTATACCCTACACTCTATACCCTACACTCTATACCCTACACTCTACACCCTACACTCTACACCTTACACTCTATACCCTACACTCTATACCCTACACTCTAAACTCTATACCCTACACTCTACACTCTATAACCTACACTCTATAACATACACTCTATACCCTACACTCTATACCCTACACTCTATACCATACACTCTATACCCTACACTCTACACCCTACACTCTATAGCCTACACTCTATACCCTACACTCTATACCCTACACTCTAATCCCTACACTCTACACTCTATACCCTACACTCTATACCATACACTCTATACCCTACACTCTATACCCTACACTCTAAACCCTACACTCTATACCCTACACTCTATACCATACACTCTACACCATACACTCTATAGCATACACTCTATACCCTACACTCTACACTCTATACCTTGCACTCTATACCCTACACTCTATACCCTACACCCTACACTCTATACCCTACACTCTATACCCTACACTCTATACCCTACACTCTATACCCTACACTCTACACTCTATACCCTACACTCTATAGCCTACACTCTACACTCTACTCTATACCCTACACTCTATACCCTACACTCTAATCCCTACACTCTAATCCCTACACTCTTCACTCTATACCCTACACTCTATACCATACACTCTATACCCTACACTCTACACCCTACACTCTACACCCTACACTCTAATCCCTACACTCTAATTCCTACACTCTAATCCCTACACCCTACACTCTATACCCTACACTCTATATCCTACACTCTATACCCTAAACTCTATACCCTACACCCTACACTCTACACCCTACACTCTACACTCTATACCCTACAGTCTACACCCTACACCCTACACTCTACACCCTGCACTCTGTACCCTACACTCTTTACCCTACACTCTATACCCTACACTCTAATCCCTACACCCTACACTCTATACCCTACACTCTATACCCTACACTCTACACCCTACACTCTAATCCCTACACTCTAATCCCTACACTCTAATCCCTACACCCAATACCCTACACTCTATACCCTACACCCTACACTCTACACCCTACACTCTACACTCTATACCCTATACTCTACACCCTACACTCTACACCCTACACTCTACATTCTATACCCTACACTCTACACCCAGCACTCTGTACCCTACACTCTACACTCTTTACCCTACACTCTATACCCTACACTCTATACCCTACACTCTATACCCTACACTCTAAACTCTATACCCTACACTCTACACTCTATACCCCACACTCTATAACATACACTCTATTCCCTACACTCTATACCATACACTCTACACCCTACACTCTATACCATACACTCTACACCCTACACTCTATACCATACACTCTACACCATACACTCTATAGCATACACTCTATATCCTACACTATACACTCTATACCCTACACTCTATACCCTACACTCTATACCCTACACTATATACTCTATACCCTACACTCTACACTTTATACCCTACACTCTATACCCTACACTCTATACCCTACACTCTATACCCTACACTCTATACCCTACACTCTACAACCTGCACTCTACAACCTGCAATCTATACCCTACACTCTATACCCTACACTCTACACTCTATACCCTACACTCTATAACATACACTCTATACCCTACACTATATACCCTACACTCTATACCCTACACTCTATACCCTACACTCTATACCCTACACTCTATACCCTACACTCTACAACCTGCACTCTACAACCTGCAATCTATACCCTACACTCTATACCCTACACTCTACACTCTATACCCTACACTCTATACCCTACACTCTATACCCTACACTCTATACCCTACACTCTACACTCTATACCCTACACTCTATAGCCTACACTCTACACCCTACACTCTATACCCTGCACTCTATACCCTACACTCTACTCTCTATACCCTACACTCTACTCCCTACACTCTACACCCTACAGTCTATACCCTACACTCTACACTCTATACCTTACACTCTACACTCTATTCCCTACACTCTATACCCTACACTCTATACCCTACATTTTATACCCTACACTCTACACTCTATACCCTACACTCTATACCCTACACTCCATACCGTACACTCTATACCCTACACTCTACACTCTATACCCTACACTCTATACGCCACACTCTATACCCTACAGTCTATACCCTACACTCTATACCCTACACTCTACACTCTATACCATACACTCTACACTCTACACTCTATACCCTACACTCTATACCCTACACTCTATACCCTACACCCTACACTCTATACCCTACACTCTATACCCTACACTCTACACCCTACACCCTACACTCTATACCCTATACCGTACACTCTATACCCTACACTCTATACCCTACACTCTATACCCTACACTCTATACCCTACACTATACACTCTATACCCTACACTCTACACTTTATACCCTACACTCTATACCCTACACTCTATACCCTGCACTCTACACTCTATACCCTACACTCTATAGCCTACACTCTATACCCTACAGTATATACCCTACACTCTATACCCTACACTCTACACCTTACACTCTACACTCTATTCCCTACACTCTATACCGTACACTCTACACTCTATACCCTACACTCTATAGCCTACACTCTATACCCTACAGTATATACCCTACACTCTATACCCTACACTCTACACCTTACACTCTACACTCTATTCCCTACACTCTATACCCTACAGTATATACCCTACACTCTATACCCTACACTCTACACCTTACACTCTGCACTCTATTCCCTACACTCTATACCGTACACTCTATACCCTACACTCTATACCCTACACTCTACACTCTATACCCTACACCCTACACTCTATACCCTACACTCTACACTCTATATCCTACACTCTATACCCTGCACTCTACACCCTGCACTCTACATCCAACACTCTATACCCTACACTCTACACCCTACACTCTATACCCTACACTCTATAACCTACACTCTACACTCTATACCATACACTCTACACTCTATACCCTACACTCTATACCCTACACTCTAATCCCTACACTCTACACTCTATACCCTACACTCTATACCATACACTCTATACCATACACTCTATACCCTACACTCTATACCCTACACTCTACACCCTACACTCTATACCTTACACTCTATACCCTACACTCTATACCCTACACTCTAAACTCTATACCCTACACTCTACACTCTATACCCTACACTCTATAACTTACACTCTATACCCTACACTCTATACCCTACACTCTATACCCTACACTCTATACCATACACTCTACACTCTATACCCTACACTCTATACCATACACTCTACACCATACACTCTATAGCATACACTCTATACCCTACACCCTACACTCTACACCCTACACTCTAATCCCTACACTCTAATCCCTACACCCTACACTCTATACCCTACACTCTATACCCTACACTCTACACCCTACACTCTACACTCTACACCCTACACTCTATACCCTACACTCTATACCCTACACTCTATACCCTACACCCTACACTCTACACCCTACACTCTATACCCTACACTCTACACTTTATACCCTACACTCTACACCCTGCACTCTGTACCCTACACTCTACACTCTTTACCCTACACTCTATACCCTACACTCTATACCCTACACTCTATACCCTACACTCTATACCCTACACTCTACACTCTATACCTTGCACTCTATACCCTACACTCTATACCCTACACTCTAAACTCTATACCCTACACTCTACACTCCATAACCTACACTCTATAACATACACTCTATACCCTACACTCTATACCCTACACTCTATACCATACACTCTATACCCTACACTCTACACCCTACACTCTATAGCCTACACTCTATACCCTACACTCTATACCCTACACTCTAATCCCTACACTCTACACTCTATACCCTACACTCTATACCATACACTCTATACCCTACACTCTATACCATACACTCTATACCATACACTCTATACCATACACTCTATACCCTACACTCTATACCCTACACTCTACACCCTACACTCTACACCTTACATACACTCTATACCCTACACTCTATACCCTACACTCTACACCCTACACTCTACACCTTACACTCTATACCCTACACTCTATACCCTACACTCTAAACTCTATACCCTACACTCTATACTCTATAACCTACACTCTATAACATACACTCTATACCCTACACTCTATACCCTACACTCTATACCATACACTCTATACCCTACACTCTACACCCTACACTCTATAGCCTACACTCTATACCCTACACTCTATACCCTACACTCTATACCCTACACTCTAATCCCTACACTCTAATCCCTACACTCTTCACTCTATACCCTACACTCTATACCATACACTCTATACCCTACACTCTACACCCTACACTCTACACCCTACACTCTAATCCCTACACTCTAATCCCTACACTCTAATCCCTACACCCTACACTCTATACCCTACACTCTATACCCTACACTCTATATCCTACACTCTATACCCTAAACTCTATACCCTACACCCTACACCCTACACTCTACACTCTATACCCTACAGTCTACACCCTACACCCTACACTCTACACCCTGCACTCTGTACCCTACACTCTACACTCTTTACCCTACACTCTATACCCTACACTCTAATCCCTACACCCTACACTCTATACCCTACACTCTATACCCTACACTCTACACCCTACACTCTAATCCCTACACTCTAATCCCTACACTCTAATCCCTACACCCAATACCCTACACTCTATACCCTACACTCTATACCCTACACTCTATACCCTACACTCTATACCCTACACCCTACACTCTACACCCTACACTCTACACTCTATACCCTATACTCTACACCCTACACTCTACACCCTACACTCTACATTCTATACCCTACACTCTACACCCAGCACTCTGTACCCTACACTCTACACTCTTTACCCTACACTCTATACCCTACACTCTATACCCTACACTCTATACCCTACACTCTAAACTCTATACCCTACACTCTACACTCTATACCCCACACTCTATAACATACACTCTATTCCCTACACTCTATACCATACACTCTACACCCTACACTCTATACCATACACTCTACACCCTACACTCTATACCATACACTCTACACCATACACTCTATAGCATACACTCTATATCCTACACTATACACTCTATACCCTACACTCTATACCCTACACTCTATACCCTACACTATATACTCTATACCCTACACTCTACACTTTATACCCTACACTCTATACCCTACACTCTATACCCTACACTCTATACCCTACACTCTATACCCTACACTCTACAACCTGCACTCTACAACCTGCAATCTATACCCTACACTCTATACCCTACACTCTACACTCTATACCCTACACTCTATAACATACACTCTATACCCTACACTCTATACCCTACACTCTATACCCTACACTCTATACCCTACACTCTATACCCTACACTCTACAACCTGCACTCTACAACCTGCAATCTATACCCTACACTCTATACCCTACACTCTACACTCTATACCCTACACTCTATACCCTACACTCTATACCCTACACTCTATACCCTACACTCTACACTCTATACCCTACACTCTATAGCCTACACTCTACACCCTACACTCTATACCCTGCACTCTATACCCTACACTCTACTCTCTATACCCTACACTCTACTCCCTACACTCTACACCCTACAGTCTATACCCTACACTCTACACTCTATACCTTACACTCTACACTCTATTCCCTACACTCTATACCCTACACTCTATACCCTACATTCTATACCCTACACTCTACACTCTATACCCTACACTCTATACCCTACACTCCATACCGTACACTCTATACCCTACACTCTACACTCTATACCCTACACTCTATACGCCACACTCTATACCCTACAGTCTATACCCTACACTCTATACCCTACACTCTACACTCTATACCATACACTCTACACTCTACACTCTATACCCTACACTCTATACCCTACACTCTATACCCTACACCCTACACTCTGTACCCTACACTCTATACCCTACACTCTACACCCTACACTCTACACCCTACACCCTACACTCTATACCCTATACCGTACACTCTATACCCTACACTCTATACCCTACACTCTATACCCTACACTCTATACCCTACACTATACACTCTATACCCTACACTCTACACTTTATACCCTACACTCTATACCCTACACTCTATACCCTGCACTCTACACTCTATACCCTACACTCTATAGCCTACACTCTATACCCTACAGTATATACCCTACACTCTATACCCTACACTCTACACCTTACACTCTACACTCTATTCCCTACACTCTATACCGTACACTCTACACTCTATACCCTACACTCTATAGCCTACACTCTATACCCTACAGTATATACCCTACACTCTATACCCTACACTCTACACCTTACACTCTACACTCTATTCCCTACACTCTATACCCTACAGTATATACCCTACACTCTATACCCTACACTCTACACCTTACACTCTACACTCTATTCCCTACACTCTATACCGTACACTCTATACCCTACACTCTATACCCTACACTCTACACTCTATACCCTACACCCTACACTCTATACCCTACACTCTACACTCTATATCCTACACTCTATACCCTGCACTCTACACCCTGCACTCTACATCCAACACTCTATACCCTACACTCTACACCCTACACTCTATACCCTACACTCTATAACCTACACTCTACACTCTATACCATACACTCTACACTCTATACCCTACACTCTATACCCTACACTCTAATCCCTACACTCTACACTCTATACCCTACACTCTATACCATACACTCTATACCCTACACTCTATACCATACACTCTATACCATACACTCTATACCCTACACTCTATACCCTACACTCTACACCCTACACTCTATACCTTACACTCTATACCCTACACTCTATACCCTACACTCTAAACTCTATACCCTACACTCTACACTCTATACCCTACACTCTATAACTTACACTCTATACCCTACACTCTATACCCTACACTCTATACCCTACACTCTATACCATACACTCTACACCCTACACTCTATACCATACACTCTACACCATACACTCTATAGCATACACTCTATACCCTACACCCTACACTCTACACCCTACACTCTAATCCGTACACTCTAATCCCTACACCCTACACTCTATACCCTACACTCTATACCCTACACTCTACACCCTACAATCTACACTCTACACCCTACACTCTATACCCTACACTCTATACCCTACACTCTATACCCTACAGCCTAAACTCTACACCCTACACTCTATACCCTACACTCTACACTTTATACCCTACACTCTACACCCTGCACTCTATACCCTACACTCTACACTCTTTACCCTACACTCTATACCCTACACTCTATACCCTACACAATATACCCTACACTCTATACCCTACACTCTACACTCTATACCTTGCACTCTATACCCTACACTCTATACCCTACACTCTAAACTCTATACCCTGCACTCTACACTCTATAACCTACACTCTATAACATACACTCTATACCCTACACTCTATACCCTACACTCTATACCATACACTCTATACCCTACACTCTACACCCTACACTCTATAGCCTACACTCTATACCCTACACTCTATACCCTACACTCTAATCCCTACACTCTACACTCTATACCCTACACTCTATACCATACACTCTATACCCTACACTCTATACCATACACTCTATACCATACACTCTATACCATACACTCTATACCCTACACTCTATACCCTACACTCTATACCCTACACTCTACACCCTACACTCTACACCTTACACTCTATACCCTACACTCTATACCCTACACTCTAAACTCTATACCCTACACTCTACACTCTATAACCTACACTCTATAACATACACTCTATACCCTACACTCTATACCCTACACTCTATACCATACACTCTATACCCTACACTCTACACCCTACACTCTATAGCCTACACTCTATACCCTACACTCTATACCCTACACTCTATACCCTACACTCTATAGCCTACACTCTATACCCTACACTCTATACCCTACACTCTAATCCCTACACTCTACACTCTATACCCTACACTCTATACCATACACTCTATACCCTACACTCTATACCATAAACTCTATACCATACACTCTATACCATACACTCTATACCCTACACTCTATACCCTACACTCTATACCCTACACTCTACACCCTACACTCTACACCTTACACTCTATACCCTACACTCTATACCCTACACTCTAAACTCTATACCCTACACTCTACACTCTATAACCTACACTCTATAACATACACTCTATACCCTACACTCTATACCCTACACTCTATACCATACACTCTATACCCTACACTCTACACCCTACACTCTATAGCCTACACTCTATACCCTACACTCTATACCCTACACTCTAATCCCTACACTCTACACTCTATACCCTACACTCTATACCATACACTCTATACCCTACACTCTATACCCTACACTCTAAACCCTACACTCTATACCATACACTCTATACCATACCCTCTACACTCTATACCCTACACTCTATACCATACACTCTACACCATACACTCTATAGCATACACTCTATACCCTACACTCTACACTCTATACCTTGCACTCTATACCCTACACTCTATACCCTACACCCTACACTCTATACCCTACACTCTATACCCTACACTCTATACCCTACACTCTATACCCTACACTCTACACTCTATACCCTACACTCTATAGCCTACACTCTACACTCTACTCTATACCCTACACTCTATACCCTACACTCTAATCCCTACACTCTAATCCCTACACTCTTCACTCTATACCCTACACTCTATACCATACACTCTATACCCTACACTCTACACCCTACACTCTACACCCTACACTCTTATCCCTACACTCTAATCCCTACACTCTAATCCCTACACCCTACACTCTATACCCTACACTCTATATCCTACACTCTATACCCTAAACTCTATACCCTACACCCTACACTCTACACCCTACACTCTACACTCTATACCCTACAGTCTACACCCTACACCCTACACTCTACACCCTGCACTCTGTACCCTACACTCTACACCCTACACTCTATAGCCTACACTCTATACCCTACACTCTATACCCTACACTCTATACCCTACACTCTATAGCCTACACTCTATACCCTACACTCTATACCCTACACTCTAATCCCTACACTCTACACTCTATACCCTACACTCTATACCATACACTCTATACCCTACACTCTATACCATAAACTCTATACCATACACTCTATACCATACACTCTATACCCTACACTCTATACCCTACACTCTATACCCTACACTCTACACCCTACACTCTACACCTTACACTCTATACCCTACACTCTATACCCTACACTCTAAACTCTATACCCTACACTCTACACTCTATAACCTACACTCTATAACATACACTCTATACCCTACACTCTATACCCTACACTCTATACCATACACTCTATACCCTACACTCTACACCCTACACTCTATAGCCTACACTCTATACCCTACACTCTATACCCTACACTCTAATCCCTACACTCTACACTCTATACCCTACACTCTATACCATACACTCTATACCCTACACTCTATACCCTACACTCTAAACCCTACACTCTATACCATACACTCTATACCATACCCTCTACACTCTATACCCTACACTCTATACCATACACTCTACACCATACACTCTATAGCATACACTCTATACCCTACACTCTACACTCTATACCTTGCACTCTATACCCTACACTCTATACCCTACACTCTATACCCTACACTCTATACCCTACACTCTACACTCTATACCCTACACTCTATAGCCTACACTCTACACTCTACTCTATACCCTACACTCTATACCCTACACTCTAATCCCTACACTCTAATCCCTACACTCTTCACTCTATACCCTACACTCTATACCATACACTCTATACCCTACACTCTACACCCTACACTCTACACCCTACACTCTTATCCCTACACTCTAATCCCTACACTCTAATCCCTACACCCTACACTCTATACCCTACACTCTATATCCTACACTCTATACCCTAAACTCTATACCCTACACCCTACACTCTACACCCTACACTCTACACTCTATACCCTACAGTCTACACCCTACACCCTACACTCTACACCCTGCACTCTGTACCCTACACTCTACACTCTTTACCCTACACTCTATACCCTACACTCTAATCCCTACACCCTACACTCTATACCCTACACTCTATACCCTACACTCTACACCCTACACTCTAATCCCTACACTCTAATCCCTACACTCTAATCCCTACACCCAATACCCTACACTCTATACCCTACACTCTATACCCTACACTCTATACCCTACACCCTACACTCTACACCCTACACTCTACACTCTATACCCTATACTCTACACCCTACACTCTACACCCTACACTCTACATTCTATACCCTACACTCTACACCCAGCACTCTGTACCCTACACTCTACACTCTTTACCCTACACTCTATACCCTACACTCTATACCCTACACTCTATACCCTACACTCTAAACTCTATACCCTACACTCTACACTCTATACCCCACACTCTATAACATACACTCTATTCCCTACACTCTATACCATACACTCTACACCCTACACTCTATACCATACACTCTACACCCTACACTCTATACCATACACTCTACACCATACACTCTATAGCATACACTCTATATCCTACACTATACACTCTATACCCTACACTCTATACCCTACACTCTATACCCTACACTATATACTCTATACCCTACACTCTACACTTTATACCCTACACTCTATACCCTACACTCTATACCCTACACTCTATACCCTACACTCTACAACCTGCACTCTACAACCTGCAATCTATACCCTACACTCTATACCCTACACTCTACACTCTATACCCTACACTCTATAACATACACTCTATACCCTACACTCTATACCCACACTCTATACCCTACACTCTATACCCTACACTCTATACCCTACACTCTATACCCTACACTCTACAACCTGCACTCTACAACCTGCAATCTATACCCTACACTCTATACCCTACACTCTACACTCTATACCCTACACTCTATACCCTACACTCTATACCCTACACTCTATACCCTACACTCTACACTCTATACCCTACACTCTATAGCCTACACTCTACACCCTACACTCTATACCCTGCACTCTATACCCTACACTCTACTCTCTATACCCTACACTCTACTCCCTACACTCTACACCCTACAGTCTATACCCTACACTCTACACTCTATACCTTACACTCTACACTCTATTCCCTACACTCTATACCCTACACTCTATACCCTACATTTTATACCCTACACTCTACACTCTATACCCTACACTCTATACCCTACACTCCATACCGTACACTCTATACCCTACACTCTACACTCTATACCCTACACTCTATACGCCACACTCTATACCCTACAGTCTATACCCTACACTCTATACCCTACACTCTACACTCTATACCATACACTCTACACTCTACACTCTATACCCTACACTCTATACCCTACACTCTATACCCTACACCCTACACTCTATACCCTACACTCTATACCCTACACTCTACACCCTACACTCTACACCCTACACCCTACACTCTATACCCTTTACCGTACACTCTATACCCTACACTCTATACCCTACACTCTATACCCTACACTCTATACCCTACACTATACACTCTATACCCTGCACTCTACACTCTATACCCTACACTCTATAGCCTACACTCTATACCCTACAGTATATACCCTACACTCTATACCCTACACTCTACACCTTACACTCTACACTCTATTCCCTACACTCTATACCGTACACTCTACACTCCATACCCTACACTCTATAGCCTACACTCTATACCCTACAGTATATACCCTACACTCTATACCCTACACTCTACACCTTACACTCTACACTCTATTCCCTACACTCTATACCCTACAGTATATACCCTACACTATATACCCTACACTCTACACCTTACACTCTACACTCTATTCCCTACACTCTATACCGTACACTCTATACCCTACACTCTATACCCTACACTCTACACTCTATACCCTACACCCTACACTCTATACCCTACACTCTACACTCTATATCCTACACTCTATACCCTGCACTCTACACCCTGCACTCTACATCCAACACTCTATACCCTACACTCTACACCCTACACTCTATACCCTACACTCTATAACCTACACTCTACACTCTATACCATACACTCTACACTCTATACCCTACACTCTATACCCTACACTCTAATCCCTACACTCTACACTCTATACCCTACACTCTATACCATACACTCTATACCCTACACTCTATACCATACACTCTATACCATACACTCTATACCCTACACTCTATACCCTACACTCTACACCCTACACTCTATACCTTACACTCTATACCCTACACTCTATACCCTACACTCTAAACTCTATACCCTACACTCTGCACTCTATACCCTACACTCTATAACTTACACTCTATACCCTACACTCTATACCCTACACTCTATACCCTACACTCTATACCATACACTCTATACCATACACTCTACACTCTATACCCTACACTCTATACCATACACTCTACACCATACACTCTATAGCATACACTCTATACCCTACTCTCTACACTCTATACCCTACACTCTATACCCTACACTATACACTCTATACCCTACACTCTACACTTTATACCCTACTCTCTATACCCTACACTCTACATCCTGCACTCTATACCCTACACTCTATACCCTACACCTTACACTCTATACCCTACACTCTATACCCTACACTCTATACCCTACACTCTATAGCCTACACTCTATAGCCTACACTCTATAGCCTACACTCTACACTCTACTCTATACCCTACCCTCTATACCCTACACTCTAATCCCTACACTCTACAATCTATACCCTACACTCTATACCCTACACTCTACACCCTACACTCTAATCCCTACACTCTAATCCCTACACTCTAATCCCTACACCCTACACTCTATACCCTACACTCTATACCCTACACTCTATACCCTACACCCTACACTCTACACTCTATACCCTACACTCTACACCCTACACTCTACACCCTACACTCTACACTCTATACCCTACACTCTACACCCTACACTCTATAGCCTACACTCTATACCCTACACTCTATACCCTGCACTCTAATCCCTACACTCTACACTCTATACCCTACACTCTATACCATACACTCTTTACCCTACACTCTATACCATACACTCTATACCATACACTCTATACCATACACTCTATACCCTACACTCTATACCCTACACTCTACACCTTACACTCTACACCTTACACTCTATACCCTACACTCTATACCCTACACTATAAACTCTATACCCTACACTCTACACTCTATAACCTACACTCTATAACATACACTCTATACCCTACACTCTATACCCTACACTCTATACCATACACTCTATACCCTACACTCTACACCCTACACTCTATAGCCTACACTCTATACCCTACACTCTATACCCTACACTCTATACCCTACACTCTATAGGCTACACTCTATACCCTACACTCTATACCCTACACTCTAATCCCTACACTCTACACTCTATACCCTACACTCTATACCATACACTCTATACCCTACACTCTATACCATAAACTCTATACCATACACTCTATACCATACACTCTATACCCTACACTCTATACCCTACACTCTATACCCTACACTCTACACCCTACACTCTACACCTTACACTCTATACCCTACACTCTAAACTCCATACCCTACACTCTTCACTCTATAACCTACACTCTATAACATACACTCTATACCCTACACTCTATACCCTACACTCTATACCATACACTCTATACCCTACACTCTACACCCTACACTCTATAGCCTACACTCTATACCCTACACTCTATACCCTACACTCTAATCCCTACACTCTACACTCTATACCCTACACTCTATACCATACACTCTATACCCTACACTCTATACCCTACACTCTAAACCCTACACTCTATACCATACACTCTATACCATACACTCTACACTCTTTACCCTACACTCTATACCATACACTCTACACCATACACTCTATAGCATACACTCTATACCCTACACTCTACACTCTATACCTTGCACTCTATACCCTACACTCTATACCCTACACCCTACACTCTATACCCTACACTCTATACCCTACACTCTATACCCTACACTCTATACCCTACACTCTACACTCTATACCCTACACTCTATAGCCTACACTCTACACTCTACTCTATACCCTACACTCTATACCCTACACTCTAATCCCTACACTCTAATCCCTACACTCTTTACTCTATACCCTACACTCTATACCATACACTCTATACCCTACACTCTACACCCTACACTCTACACCCTACACTCTAATCCCTACACTCTAATCCCTACACTCTAATCCCTACACCCTACACTCTATACCCTACACTCTATACCCTACACTCTATATCCTACACTCTATACCCTAAACTCTATACCCTACACCCTACACTCTACACCCTACACTCTACACTCTATACCCTACAGTCTACACCCTACACCCTACACTCTACACCCTGCACTCTGTACCCTACACTCTACACTCTTTACCCTACACTCTATACCCTACACTCTAATCCCTACACCCTACACTCTATACCCTACACTCTATACCCTACACTCTACACCCTACACTCTAATCCCTACACTCTAATCCCTACACTCTAATCCCTACACCCAATACCCTACACTCTATACCCTACACTCTATACCCTACACTCTATACCCTACACTCTATACCCTACACCCTACACTCTACACCCTACACTCTACACTCTATACCCTATACTCTACACCCTACACTCTACACCCTACACTCTACATTCTATACCCTACACTCTACACCCAGCACTCTGTACCCTACACTCTACACTCTTTACCCTACACTCTATACCCTACACTCTATACCCTACACTCTAAACTCTATACCCTACACTCTACACTCTATACCCCACACTCTATAACATACACTCTATTCCCTACACTCTATACCATACACTCTACACCCTACACTCTATACCATACACTCTACACCCTACACTCTATACCATACACTCTACACCATACACTCTATAGCATACACTCTATATCCTACACTATACACTCTATACCCTACACTCTATACCCTACACTCTATACCCTACACTATATACTCTATACCCTACACTCTACACTTTATACCCTACACTCTATACCCTACACTCTATACCCTACACTCTATACTCTACACTCTACAACCTGCACTCTACAACCTGCAATCTATACCCTACACTCTATACCCTACACTCTACACTCTATACCCTACACTCTATAACATACACTCTATACCCTACACTCTATACCCTACACTCTATACCCTACACTCTATACCCTACACTCTATACCCTACACTCTACAACCTGCACTCTACGACCTGCAATCTATACCCTAGATTGTAAGGTGTAGAGTGTAGGGTGTAGAGTGTAGGGTATAGAGTGTAGGGTATAGAGTGTAGGGTGTAGGGTTTAGAGTGTAGGGTATAGAGTGTAGGGTATAGAGTGTAGGGTATAGAGTGTAGAGTGTAGAGTGTATGGTATAGAGTGTAGAGTGTAGGGTATAGAGTGTAGAGTATAGACTGTAGGGTATAGAGTGTGGCGTATAGATTGTAGGGTATAGAGTGTAGAGTGTAGGGTATAGAGTGTACGGTATAGAGTGTAGGGTATAGAGTGTAGGGTATAGAGTGTAGAGTGTAGGGTATAGAGTGTAGGGTATAGAGTGTAGGGTATAGAGTGTAGGGTATAGAGTGTATGTTATAGACTGTAGGGTATAGAGTGTAGAGTGTAGGGTATAGAGTTTAGAGTGTAGTGTAAAGAGTGTAGGGTATAGAGTGTAGGGTATAGAGTGAAGGGTATAGAGTGTAGGGTAAAGAGTGTAGAGTGTAGGGTACAGAGTGCAGGGTGTAGAGTGTAGGGTATAGAGTGTAGGGTGTAGAGTGTAGGGTGTAGGGTATAGAGTGTAGGGTATAGAGTGTAGGGTATAGAGTGTAGGGTATAGAGTGTAGGGTGTAGGGATTAGAGTGTAGGGATTAGAGTGTAGGGTGTAGAGTGTAGGGTGTAGAGTGTAGGGTATAGAGTGTAGGGTATAGAGTGTAGGGTATAGAGTGTAGAGTGTAGGGATTAGAGTGTAGGGTATAGAGTGTAGGGTATAGAATGTAGGGTATAGAGTGTAGGGTAAAGAGTGTAGAGTGTAGGGTACAGAGTGCAGGGTGTAGAGTGTAGGGTATAGGGTGTAGAGTGTAGGGTGTAGAGTGTAGGGTGTAGAGTGTAGGGTATAGAGTGTAGAGTGTAGGGTGTAGGGTATAGAGTGTAGGGTATAGAGTGTAGGGTGTAGGGATTAGAGTGTAGGGATTAGAGTGTAGGGATTAGAGTGTAGGGTGTAGAGTGTAGGGTATAGAGTGTAGGGTATAGAGTGTAGGGTATAGATTGTAGAGTGTAGGGATTAGAGTGTAGGGTATAGAGTGTAGGGTATAGAGTAGAGTGTAGAGTGTAGGCTATAGAGTGTAGGCTATAGAGTGTAGGCTATAGAGTGTAGGGTATAGAGTGTAGGGTATAGAGTGTAGGGTATAGAGTGTAAGGTGTAGGGTATAGAGTGTAGGGTATAGAGTGCAGGTTGTAGAGTGTAGGGTATAGAGAGTAGGGTATAAAGTGTAGAGTGTAGGGTATAGAGTGTATAGTGTAGGGTATAGAGTGTAGGGTATAGAGTGTAGGGTATAGAGTGTAGAGTGTAGGGTATAGAGTGTATGCTATAGAGTGTATGGTGTAGAGTGTATGGTATAGAGTGTAGGGTATAGAGTGTAGAGTGTATGGTATAGAGTGTATGGTATAGAGTGTAGGGTATAGAGTGTAGGGTATAGTGTGTAGGGTATAGAGTGTAAGTTATAGAGTGTTGGGTATAGAGTGTAGAGTGTAGGGTATAGAGTTTAGAGTGTAGGGTATAGAGTGTAGGGTATAGAGTGTAAGGTATAGAGTGTAGGGTGTAGAGTGTAGGGTATAGAGTGTAGGGTATAGAGTGTATGGTATAGAGTGTATGGTATAGAGTGTAGGGTATAGAGTGTATGGTATAGAGTGTAGGGTATAGAGTGTAGAGTGTAGGGATTAGAGTGTAGGGTATAGAGTGTAGGGTATAGAGTGTAGAGTGTATGGTATAGAGTGTAGAGTGTAGGTTATAGAGTGTAGGGTATAGAGTGTAGGGTGTAGAGTGTAGGGTATAGAGTGTTGGATGTAGAGTGCAGGGTGTAGAGTGCAGGGTATAGAGTGTAGGATATAGAGAGTAGAGTGTAGGGTATAGAGTGTAGGGTGTAGGGTATAGAGTGTAGAGTGTAGGGTATAGAGTGTAGGGTATAGAGTGTACGGTATAGAGTGTAGGGAATAGAGTGTAGAGTGTAAGGTGTAGAGTGTAGGGTATAGAGTGTAGGGTATATACTGTAGGGTATAGAGTGTAGGGAATAGAGTGTAGAGTGTAAGGTGTAGAGTGTAGGGTATAGAGTGTAGGGTATATACTGTAGGGTATAGAGTGTAGGCTATAGAGTGTAGGGTATAGAGTGTAGAGTGTACGGTATAGAGTGTAGGGAATAGAGTGTAGAGTGTAAGGTGTAGAGTGTAGGGTATAGAGTGTAGGGTATATATTGTAGGGTATAGAGTGTAGGCTATAGAGTGTAGGGTATAGAGTGTAGAGTGCAGGGTATAGAGTGTAGGGTATAGAGTGTAGGGTATAAAGTGTAGAGTGTAGGGTATAGAGTGTATAGTGTAGGGTATAGAGTGTAGGGTATAGAGTGTAGGGTATAGAGTGTAGGGTATAGAGTGTACGGTATAGGGTATAGAGTGTAGGGTGTAGGGTGTAGAGTGTAGGGTGTAGAGTGTAGGGTATAGAGTGTAGGGTATAGATTGTAGGGTGTAGGGTATAGAGTGTAGGGTATAGAGTGTAGGGTATAGAGTGTAGAGTGTAGAGTGTATGGTATAGAGTGTAGAGTGTAGGGTATAGAGTGTAGGGTATAGACTGTAGGGTATAGAGTGTGGCGTATAGAGTGTAGGGTATAGAGTGTAGAGTGTAGGGTATAGAGTGTACGGTATGGAGTGTAGGGTATAGAGTGTAGGGTATTGAGTGTAGAGTGTAGGGTATAGAATGTAGGGTATAGAGTGTAGGGTATAGAGTGTAGGGAATAGAGTGTAGAGTGTAAGGTATAGAGTGTAGAGTGTAGGGTATAGACTGTAGGGTGTAGAGTGTAGGGAGTAGAGTGTAGGGTATAGAGAGTAGAGTGTAGGGTATAGAGTGCAGGGTATAGAGTGTAGGGTGTAGAGTGTAGGCTATAGAGTGTAGGGTATAGAGTGTAGAGTGTAGGGTATAGAGTGTAGGGTGTAGAGTGTAGGCTATAGAGTGTAGGGTATAGAGTGTAGAGTGTAGGGTATAGAGTGTAGGGTATAGAGTGTAGGGTATAGAGTGTAGGGTATAGAGTGTAGAGTGTAGGGTATAGAGTGTAGGGTATAGAGTGTAGGGTATAGAGTGTAGGGTATAGAGTGTAGGGTATAGAGTGTATGTTATAGAGTGTAGGGTATAGAGTGTAGAGTGTAGGGTATAGAGTGTAGGGTATAGATTGCAGGTTGTAGAGTGCAGGTTGTAGAGTGTAGGGTATAGAGTGTAGGGTATAGAATGTAGGGTATAGAGTGTAGGGTATAAAGTGTAGAGTGTAGGGTATAGAGTATATAGTGTAGGGTATAGAGTGTAGGGTATAGAGTGTAGGGTATAGAGTGTATAGTGTAGGATATAGAGTGTATGCTATAGAGTGTATGGTGTAGAGTGTATGGTATAGAGTGTAGGGTGTAGAGTGTATGGTATAGAGTGTAGGGTGTAGAGTGTATGGTATAGAGTGTAGGGAATAGAGTGTATGTTATAGAGTGTGGGGTATAGAGTGTAGAGTGTAGGGTATAGAGTTTAGAGTGTAGGGTATAGAGTGTAGGGTATAGAGTGTAGGGTATAGAGTGTAGGGTAAAGAGTGTAGAGTGTAGGGTACAGAGTGCTGGGTGTAGAGTGTAGGGAATAGAATGTAGAGTGTAGGGTGTAGAGTGTAGGGTGTAGAGTATAGGGTATAGAGTGTAGAGTGTAGGGTGTAGAGTGTAGGGTGTAGGGTATAGAGTGTAGGGTATAGAGTGTAGGGTATAGAGTGTAGGGTATAGAGTGTAGGGTATTGGGTGTAGGGATTAGAGTGTAGGGATTAGAGTGTAGGGTGTAGAGTGTAGGGTATAGAGTGTAGGGTATAGAGTGTAGGGTGTAGGGATTAGAGTGTAGGGTATAGAGTGTAGGGTAAAGAGTGTAGAGTGTAGGGTACAGAGTGCAGGGTGTAGAGTGTAGGGTGTAGGGTGTAGACTGTAGGGTATAGAGTGTAGAGTGTAGGGTGTAGAGTGTAGGGTGTAGGGTATAGAGTTTAGGGTATAGAGTGTAGGATATAGAGTGTAGGGTATAGAGTGTAGGGTATAGAGTGTAGGGTGTAGGGATTAGAGTGTAGGGATTAGAGTGTAGGGTGTAGAGTGTAGGGTATAGAGTGTATGGTATAGAGTGTAGGGTATAGAGTGAAGAGTGTAGGGATTAGAGTGTAGGGATTAGAGTGTAGGGTATAGAGTGTAGGGTATAGAGTAGAGTGTAGAGTGTAGGCTATAGAGTGTAGGGTATAGAGTGTAGAGTGTAGGGTATAGAGTGTAGGGTATAGAGTGTAGGGTATAGAGTGTAGGGTATAGAGTGTAGGGTGTAGGGTATAGAGTGTAGGGTATAGAGTGCAAGGTATAGAGTGTAGAGTGTAGGGTATAGAGTGTATGCTATAGAGTGTATGGTGTAGAGTGTATGGTATAGAGTGTAGGGTAAAGAGTGTAGAGTGTATGGTATAGAGTATATGGTATAGAGTGTAGGGTTTAGAGTGTAGGGTATAGAGTGTAGGGTATAGAGTGTATGGTATAGAGTGTAGGGTATAGAGTGTAGAGTGTAGGGATTAGAGTGTAGGGTATAGAGTGTAGGGTATAGAGTGTAGGCTATAGAGTGTAGGGTGTAGAGTGTAGGGTATAGAGTGTATGGTATAGAGTGTAGGGTATAGAGTGTAGGGTATAGAGTGTATGTTATAGAGTGTAGGTTATAGAGTGTAGAGTGTAGGGTATGGAGTTTAGAGTGTAGGGTATAGAGTGTAGGGTATAGAGTGTAAGGTGTAGAGTGTAGGGTGTAGAGTGTAGGGTATAGAGTGTAGGGTATAGAGTGTAGGGTATAGAGTGTATGGTATAGAGTGTATGGTATAGAGTTTATGGTATAGAGTGTAGGGTATAGAGTGTATGGTATAGAGTGTAGGGTATAGAGTGTAGAGTGTAGGGATTAGAGTGTAGGGTATAGAGTGTAGGGTATAGAGTGTAGGCTATAGAGTGTAGGGTATAGAGTGTAGGGTATAGAGTGTAGGGTATAGAGTGTAGGCTATAGAGTGTAGGGTGTAGAGTGTAGGGTATAGAGTGTATGGTATAGAGTGTAGGGTATAGAGTGTAGGGTATAGAGTGTATGTTATAGAGTGTAGGTTATAGAGTGTAGAGTGTAGGGTATAGAGTTTATAGTGTAGGGTATAGAGTGTAGGGTATAGAGTGTAAGGTGTAGAGTGTAGGGTGTAGAGTGTAGGGTATAGAGTGTAGGGTATAGAGTGTAGGGTATAGAGTGTATGGTATAGAGTGTATGGTATAGAGTGTATGGTATAGAGTGTAGGGTAAAGAGTGTATGGTATAGAGTGTAGGGTATAGAGTGTAGAGTGTAGGGATTAGAGTGCAGGGTATAGAGTGTAGGGTATAGAGTGTAGGCTATAGAGTGTAGGGTGTAGAGTGTAGGGTATAGAGTGTAGAGTGTAGGGTGTAGAGTGTAGGGTGTAGAGTGTAGGGTATAGAGTGTAGAGTGTAGGGTGTAGGGTATAGAGTGTAGGGTATAGAGTGTAGGGTATAGAGTGTAGGGTGTAGGGATTAGAGTGTAGGGATTAGAGTGTAGGGATTAGAGTGTAGGGTGTAGAGTGTAGGGTATAGAGTGTAGGGTATAGAGTGTAGGGTATAGATTGTAGAGTGTAGGGATTAGAGTGTAGGGTATAGAGGGTAGGGTATAGAGTAGAGTGTAGAGTGTAGGCTATAGAGTGTAGGCTATAGAGTGTAGGCTATAGAGTGTAGGGTATAGAGTGTAGGGTATAGAGTGTAGGGTATAGAGTGTAAGGTGTAGTGTATAGAGTGTAGGGTATAGAGTGCAGGTTGTAGAGTGTAGGGTATAGAGAGTAGGGTATAAAGTGTAGAGTGTAGGGTATAGAATGTATAGTGTAGGGTATAGAGTGTAGGGTATAGAGTGTAGGGTATAGAGTGTAGAGTGTAGGGTATAGAGTGTATGCTATAGAGTGTATGGTGTAGAGTGTATGGTATAGAGTGTAGGGTATAGAGTGTAGAGTGTATGGTATAGAGTGTATGGTATAGAGTGTAGGGTATAGAGTGTAGGGTAAAGAGTGTAGGGTATAGAGTGTAAGTTATAGAGTGTAGGGTATAGAGTTTAGAGTGTAGGGTATAGAGTTTAGAGTGTAGGGTATAGAGTGTAGGGTATAGAGTGTAAGGTATAGAGTGTAGGGTGTAGAGTGTAGGGTATAGAGTGTAGGGTATAGAGTGTATGGTATAGAGTGTATGGTATAGAGTGTAGGGTATAGAGTGTATGGTATAGAGTGTAGGGTATAGAGTGTAGAGTGTAGGGATTAGAGTGTAGGGTATAGAGTGTAGGGTATAGAGTGTAGAGTGTATGGTATAGAGTGTAGAGTGTAGGTTATAGAGTGTAGGGTATAGAGTGTAGGGTGTAGAGTGTAGGGTATAGAGTGTTGGATGTAGAGTGCAGGGTGTAGAGTGCAGGGTATAGAGTGTAGGATATAGAGTGTAGAGTGTAGGGTATAGAGTGTAGGGTGTAGGGTATAGAGTGTAGAGTGTAGGGTATAGAGTGTAGGGTATAGAGTGTACGGTATAGAGTGTAGGGAATAGAGTGTAGAGTGTAAGGTGTAGAGTGTAGGGTATATAGTGTAGGGTATATACTGTAGGGTATAGAGTGTAGGGAATAGAGTGTAGAGTGTAAGGTGTAGAGTGTAGGGTATAGAGTGTAGGGTATATACTGTAGGGTATAGAGTGTAGGCTATAGAGTGTAGGGTATGGAGTGTAGAGTGTACGGTATAGAGTGTAGGGAATAGAGTGTAGAGTGTAAGGTGTAGAGTGTAGGGTATAGAGTGTAGGGTATATACTGTAGGGTATAGAGTGTAGGCTATAGAGTGTAGGGTATAGAGTGTAGAGTGCAGGGTATAGAGTGTATAGTGTAGGGTATAGAGTGTAGGGTATAGAGTGTAGGGTATAGAGTGTAGGGTATAGAGTGTACGGTAAAGGGTATAGAGTGTAGGGTGTAGGGTGTAGAGTGTAGGGTGTAGAGTGTAGGGTATAGAGTGTAGGGTATAGAGTGTAGGGTGTAGGGTATAGAGTGTAGGGTATAGAGTGTAGGGTATAGAGTGTAGAGTGTAGAGTGTATGGTATAGAGTGTAGAGTGTAGGATATAGAGTGTAGGGTATAGACTGTAGGGTATAGAGTGTGGCGTATAGAGTGTAGGGTATAGAGTGTAGAGTGTAGGGTATAGAGTGTACGGTATGGAGTGTAGGGTATAGAGTGTAGGGTATAGAGTGTAGAGTGTAGGGTATAAAATGTAGGGTATAGAGTGTAGGGTATAGAGTGTAGGGAATAGAGTGTAGAGTGTAAGGTATAGAGTGTAGAGTGTAGGGTATAGACTGTAGGGTGTAGAGTGTAGGTAGTAGAGTGTAGGGTATAGAGAGTAGAGTGTAGGGTATAGAGTGCAGGGTATAGAGTGTAGGGTGTAGAGTGTAGGCTATAGAGTGTAGGGTATAGAGTGTAGAGTGTAGGGTATAGAGTGTAGGGTATAGAGTGTAGGGTATAGAGTGTAGGGTATAGAGTGTAGAGTGTAGGGTATAGAGTGTAGGGTATAGATTGCAGGTTGTAGAGTGCAGGTTGTAGAGTGTAGGGTATAGAGTGTAGGGTATAGAGTGTAGGGTATAGAGTGTAGGGTATAGAGTGTGGGTATAGAGTGTAGGGTATAGAGTGTATGTTATAGAGTGTAGGGTATAGAGTGTAGAGTGTAGGGTATAGAGTGTAGGGTATAGATTGCAGGTTGTAGAGTGCAGGTTGTAGAGTGTAGGGTATAGAGTGTAGGGTATAGAGTGTAGGGTATAGAGTGTAGGGTATAGAGTGTAGGGTATAAAGTGTAGAGTGTAGGGTATAGAGTATATAGTGTAGGGTATAGAGTGTAGGGTATAGAGTGTAGGGTATAGAGTGTATAGTGTAGGATATAGAGTGTATGCTATAGAGTGTATGGTGTAGAGTGTATGGTATAGAGTGTAGGGTGTAGAGTGTATGGTATAGAGTGTAGGGTGTAGAGTGTATGGTATAGAGTGTAGGGAATAGAGTGTATGTTATAGAGTGTGGGGTATAGAGTGTAGAGTGTAGGGTATAGAGTTTAGAGTGTAGGGTATAGAGTGTAGGGTATAGAGTGTAGGGTATAGAGTGTAGGGTAAAGAGTGTAGAGTGTAGGGTACAGAGTGCTGGGTGTAGAGTGTAGGGTATAGAATGTAGAGTGTAGGGTGTAGAGTGTAGGGTGTAGAGTATAGGGTATAGAGTGTAGAGTGTAGGGTGTAGAGTGTAGGGTGTAGGTTATAGAGTGTAGGGTATAGAGTGTAGGGTATAGAGTGTAGGGTATAGAGTGTAGGGTATTGGGTGTAGGGATTAGAGTGTAGGGATTAGAGTGTAGGGATTAGAGTGTAGGGTGTAGAGTGTAGGGTATAGAGTGTAGGGTATAGAGTGTAGGGTGTAGGGATTAGAGTGTAGGGTATAGAGTGTAGGGTAAAGAGTGTAGAGTGTAGGGTACAGAGTGCAGGGTGTAGAGTGTAGGGTGTAGGGTGTAGACTGTAGGGTATAGAGTGTAGAGTGTAGGGTGTAGAGTGTAGGGTGTAGGGTATAGAGTTTAGGGTATAGAGTGTAGGATATAGAGTGTAGGGTATAGAGTGTAGGGTATAGAGTGTAGGGTGTAGGGATTAGAGTGTAGGGATTAGAGTGTAGGGATAAGAGTGTAGGGTGTAGAGTGTAGGGTGTAGAGTGTAGGGTATAGAGTGTATGGTATAGAGTGTAGGGTATAGAGTGAAGAGTGTAGGGATTAGAGTGTAGGGATTAGAGTGTAGGGTATAGAGTGTAGGGTATAGAGTAGAGTGTAGAGTGTAGGCTATAGAGTGTAGGGTATAGAGTGTAGAGTGTAGGGTATAGAGTGTAGGGTATAGAGTGTAGGGTATAGAGTGTAGGGTATAGAGTGTAGGGTGTAGGGTATAGAGTGTAGGGTATAGAGTGCAAGGTATAGAGTGTAGAGTGTAGGGTATAGAGTGTATGCTATAGAGTGTATGGTGTAGAGTGTATGGTATAGATTGTAGGGTATAGAGTGTAGAGGGTATGGTATAGAGTGTATGGTATAGAGTGTAGGGTTTAGAGTGTAGGGTATAGAGTGTAGGGTATAGAGTGTATGGTATAGAGTGTAGGGCATAGAGTGTAGAGTGTAGGGATTAGAGTGTAGGGTATAGAGTGTAGGGTATAGAGTGTAGGCTATAGAGTGTAGGGTGTAGAGTGTAGGGTATAGAGTGTATGGTATAGAGTGTAGGGTATAGAGTGTAGGGTATAGAGTGTATGTTATAGAGTGTAGGTTATAGAGTGTAGAGTGTAGGGTATAGAGTTTAGAGTGTAGGGTATAGAGTGTAGGGTATAGAGTGTAAGGTGTAGAGTGTAGGGTGTAGAGTGTAGGGTATAGAGTGTAGGGTATAGAGTGTAGGGTATAGAGTGTATGGTATAGAGTGTATGGTATAGAGTTTATGGTATAGAGTGTAGGGTATAGAGTGTATGGTATAGAGTGTAGGGTATAGAGTGTAGGGTATAGAGTGTAGGCTATAGAGTGTAGGGTGTAGAGTGTAGGGTATAGAGTGTATGGTATAGAGTGTAGGGTATAGAGTGTAGGGTATAGAGTGTATGTTATAGAGTGTAGGTTATAGAGTGTAGAGTGTAGGGTATGGAGTTTAGAGTGTAGGGTATAGAGTGTAGGGTATAGAGTGTAAGGTGTAGAGTGTAGGGTGTAGAGTGTAGGGTATAGAGTGTAGGGTATAGAGTGTAGGGTATAGAGTGTATGGTATAGAGTGTATGGTATAGAGTTTATGGTATAGAGTGTAGGGTATAGAGTGTATGGTATAGAGTGTAGGGTATAGAGTGTAGAGTGTAGGGATTAGAGTGTAGGGTATAGAGTGTAGGGTATAGAGTGTAGGCTATAGAGTGTAGGGTATAGAGTGTAGGGTATAGAGTGTAGGGTATAGAGTGTAGGCTATAGAGTGTAGGGTGTAGAGTGTAGGGTATAGAGTGTATGGTATAGAGTGTAGGGTATAGAGTGTAGGGTATAGAGTGTATGTTATAGAGTGTAGGTTATAGAGTGTAGAGTGTAGGGTATAGAGTTTATAGTGTAGGGTATAGAGTGTAGGGTATAGAGTGTAAGGTGTAGAGTGTAGGGTGTAGAGTGTAGGGTATAGAGTGTAGGGTATAGAGTGTAGGGTATAGAGTGTATGGTATAGAGTGTATGGTATAGAGTGTATGGTATAGAGTGTAGGGTAAAGAGTGTATGGTATAGAGTGTAGGGTATAGAGTGTAGAGTGTAGGGATTAGAGTGCAGGGTATAGAGTGTAGGGTATAGAGTGTAGGCTATAGAGTGTAGGGTGTAGAGTGTAGGGTATAGAGTGTAGAGTGTAGGGTGTAGAGTGTAGGGTGTAGAGTGTAGGGTATAGAGTGTAGAGTGTAGGGTGTAGGGTATAGAGTGTAGGGTATAGAGTGTAGGGTATAGAGTGTAGGGTGTAGGGATTAGAGTGTAGGGATTAGAGTGTAGGGATTAGAGTGTAGGGTGTAGAGTGTAGGGTATAGAGTGTAGGGTATAGAGTGTAGGGTATAGATTGTAGAGTGTAGGGATTAGAGTGTAGGGTATAGAGGGTAGGGTATAGAGTAGAGTGTAGAGTGTAGGCTATAGAGTGTAGGCTATAGAGTGTAGGCTATAGAGTGTAGGGTATAGAGTGTAGGGTATAGAGTGTAGGGTATAGAGTGTAAGGTGTAGTGTATAGAGTGTAGGGTATAGAGTGCAGGTTGTAGAGTGTAGGGTATAGAGAGTAGGGTATAAAGTGTAGAGTGTAGGGTATAGAGTGTATAGTGTAGGGTATAGAGTGTAGGGTATAGAGTGTAGGGTATAGAGTGTAGAGTGTAGGGTATAGAGTGTATGCTATAGAGTGTATGGTGTAGAGTGTATGGTATAGAGTGTAGGGTATAGAGTGTAGAGTGTATGGTATAGAGTGTATGGTATAGAGTGTAGGGTATAGAGTGTAGGGTAAAGAGTGTAGGGTATAGAGTGTAAGTTATAGAGTGTAGGGTATAGAGTTTAGAGTGTAGGGTATAGAGTTTAGAGTGTAGGGTATAGAGTGTAGGGTATAGAGTGTAAGGTATAGAGTGTAGGGTGTAGAGTGTAGGGTATAGAGTGTAGGGTATAGAGTGTATGGTATAGAGTGTATGGTATAGAGTGTAGGGTATAGAGTGTATGGTATAGAGTGTAGGGTATAGAGTGTAGAGTGTAGGGATTAGAGTGTAGGGTATAGAGTGTAGGGTATAGAGTGTAGAGTGTATGGTATAGAGTGTAGAGTGTAGGTTATAGAGTGTAGGGTATAGAGTGTAGGGTGTAGAGTGTAGGGTATAGAGTGTTGGATGTAGAGTGCAGGGTGTAGAGTGCAGGGTATAGAGTGTAGGATATAGAGTGTAGAGTGTAGGGTATAGAGTGTAGGGTGTAGGGTATAGAGTGTAGAGTGTAGGGTATAGAGTGTAGGGTATAGAGTGTACGGTATAGAGTGTAGGGAATAGAGTGTAGAGTGTAAGGTGTAGAGTGTAGGGTATATAGTGTAGGGTATATACTGTAGGGTATAGAGTGTAGGGAATAGAGTGTAGAGTGTAAGGTGTAGAGTGTAGGGTATAGAGTGTAGGGTATATACTGTAGGGTATAGAGTGTAGGCTATAGAGTGTAGGGTATGGAGTGTAGAGTGTACGGTATAGAGTGTAGGGAATAGAGTGTAGAGTGTAAGGTGTAGAGTGTAGGGTATAGAGTGTAGGGTATATACTGTAGGGTATAGAGTGTAGGCTATAGAGTGTAGGGTATAGAGTGTAGAGTGCAGGGTATAGAGTGTATAGTGTAGGGTATAGAGTGTAGGGTATAGAGTGTAGGGTATAGAGTGTAGGGTATAGAGTGTACGGTAAAGGGTATAGAGTGTAGGGTGTAGGGTGTAGAGTGTAGGGTGTAGAGTGTAGGGTATAGAGTGTAGGGTATAGAGTGTAGGGTGTAGGGTATAGAGTGTAGGGTATAGAGTGTAGGGTATAGAGTGTAGAGTGTAGAGTGTATGGTATAGAGTGTAGAGTGTAGGATATAGAGTGTAGGGTATAGACTGTAGGGTATAGAGTGTGGCGTATAGAGTGTAGGGTATAGAGTGTAGAGTGTAGGGTATAGAGTGTACGGTATGGAGTGTAGGGTATAGAGTGTAGGGTATAGAGTGTAGAGTGTAGGGTATAAAATGTAGGGTATAGAGTGTAGGGTATAGAGTGTAGGGAATAGAGTGTAGAGTGTAAGGTATAGAGTGTAGAGTGTAGGGTATAGACTGTAGGGTGTAGAGTGTAGGTAGTAGAGTGTAGGGTATAGAGAGTAGAGTGTAGGGTATAGAGTGCAGGGTATAGAGTGTAGGGTGTAGAGTGTAGGCTATAGAGTGTAGGGTATAGAGTGTAGAGTGTAGGGTATAGAGTGTAGGGTATAGAGTGTAGGGTATAGAGTGTAGGGTATAGAGTGTAGAGTGTAGGGTATAGAGTGTAGGGTATAGATTGCAGGTTGTAGAGTGCAGGTTGTAGAGTGTAGGGTATAGAGTGTAGGGTATAGAGTGTAGGGTATAGAGTGTAGGGTATAGAGTGTGGGTATAGAGTGTAGGGTATAGAGTGTATGTTATAGAGTGTAGGGTATAGAGTGTAGAGTGTAGGGTATAGAGTGTAGGGTATAGATTGCAGGTTGTAGAGTGCAGGTTGTAGAGTGTAGGGTATAGAGTGTAGGGTATAGAGTGTAGGGTATAGAGTGTAGGGTATAGAGTGTAGGGTATAAAGTGTAGAGTGTAGGGTATAGAGTATATAGTGTAGGGTATAGAGTGTAGGGTATAGAGTGTAGGGTATAGAGTGTATAGTGTAGGATATAGAGTGTATGCTATAGAGTGTATGGTGTAGAGTGTATGGTATAGAGTGTAGGGTGTAGAGTGTATGGTATAGAGTGTAGGGTGTAGAGTGTATGGTATAGAGTGTAGGGAATAGAGTGTATGTTATAGAGTGTGGGGTATAGAGTGTAGAGTGTAGGGTATAGAGTTTAGAGTGTAGGGTATAGAGTGTAGGGTATAGAGTGTAGGGTATAGAGTGTAGGGTAAAGAGTGTAGAGTGTAGGGTACAGAGTGCTGGGTGTAGAGTGTAGGGTATAGAATGTAGAGTGTAGGGTGTAGAGTGTAGGGTGTAGAGTATAGGGTATAGAGTGTAGAGTGTAGGGTGTAGAGTGTAGGGTGTAGGTTATAGAGTGTAGGGTATAGAGTGTAGGGTATAGAGTGTAGGGTATAGAGTGTAGGGTATTGGGTGTAGGGATTAGAGTGTAGGGATTAGAGTGTAGGGATTAGAGTGTAGGGTGTAGAGTGTAGGGTATAGAGTGTAGGGTATAGAGTGTAGGGTGTAGGGATTAGAGTGTAGGGTATAGAGTGTAGGGTAAAGAGTGTAGAGTGTAGGGTACAGAGTGCAGGGTGTAGAGTGTAGGGTGTAGGGTGTAGACTGTAGGGTATAGAGTGTAGAGTGTAGGGTGTAGAGTGTAGGGTGTAGGGTATAGAGTTTAGGGTATAGAGTGTAGGATATAGAGTGTAGGGTATAGAGTGTAGGGTATAGAGTGTAGGGTGTAGGGATTAGAGTGTAGGGATTAGAGTGTAGGGATAAGAGTGTAGGGTGTAGAGTGTAGGGTGTAGAGTGTAGGGTATAGAGTGTATGGTATAGAGTGTAGGGTATAGAGTGAAGAGTGTAGGGATTAGAGTGTAGGGATTAGAGTGTAGGGTATAGAGTGTAGGGTATAGAGTAGAGTGTAGAGTGTAGGCTATAGAGTGTAGGGTATAGAGTGTAGAGTGTAGGGTATAGAGTGTAGGGTATAGAGTGTAGGGTATAGAGTGTAGGGTATAGAGTGTAGGGTGTAGGGTATAGAGTGTAGGGTATAGAGTGCAAGGTATAGAGTGTAGAGTGTAGGGTATAGAGTGTATGCTATAGAGTGTATGGTGTAGAGTGTATGGTATAGATTGTAGGGTATAGAGTGTAGAGGGTATGGTATAGAGTGTATGGTATAGAGTGTAGGGTTTAGAGTGTAGGGTATAGAGTGTAGGGTATAGAGTGTATGGTATAGAGTGTAGGGCATAGAGTGTAGAGTGTAGGGATTAGAGTGTAGGGTATAGAGTGTAGGGTATAGAGTGTAGGCTATAGAGTGTAGGGTGTAGAGTGTAGGGTATAGAGTGTATGGTATAGAGTGTAGGGTATAGAGTGTAGGGTATAGAGTGTATGTTATAGAGTGTAGGTTATAGAGTGTAGAGTGTAGGGTATAGAGTTTAGAGTGTAGGGTATAGAGTGTAGGGTATAGAGTGTAAGGTGTAGAGTGTAGGGTGTAGAGTGTAGGGTATAGAGTGTAGGGTATAGAGTGTAGGGTATAGAGTGTATGGTATAGAGTGTATGGTATAGAGTTTATGGTATAGAGTGTAGGGTATAGAGTGTATGGTATAGAGTGTAGGGTATAGAGTGTAGAGTGTAGGGATTAGAGTGTAGGGTATAGAGTGTAGGGTATAGAGTGTAGGCTATAGAGTGTAGGGTATAGAGTGTAGGGTATAGAGTGTAGGGTATAGAGTGTAGGCTATAGAGTGTAGGGTGTAGAGTGTAGGGTATAGAGTGTATGGTATAGAGTGTAGGGTATAGAGTGTAGGGTATAGAGTGTATGTTATAGAGTGTAGGTTATAGAGTGTAGAGTGTAGGGTATAGAGTTTAGAGTGTAGGGTATAGAGTGTAGGGTATAGAGTGTAAGGTGTAGAGTGTAGGGTGTAGAGTGTAGGGTATAGAGTGTAGGGTATAGAGTGTAGGGTATAGAGTGTATGGTATAGAGTGTATGGTATAGAGTGTATGGTATAGAGTGTAGGGTATAGAGTGTATGGTATAGAGTGTAGGGTATAGAGTGTAGAGTGTAGGGATTAGAGTGTAGGGTATAGAGTGTAGGGTATAGAGTGTAGGCTATAGAGTGTAGGGTGTAGAGTGTAGGGTATAGAGTGTATGGTATAGAGTGTAGGGTATAGAGTGTAGGGTATAGAGTGTATGTTATAGAGTGTAGGTTATAGAGTGTAGAGTGTAGGGTATAGAGTTTAGAGTGTAGGGTATAGAGTGTAGGGTATAGAGTGCAAGGTATAGAGTGTAGAGTGTAGGGTATAGAGTGTAGGGTATAGAGTGTAGGGTATAGAGTGTAGGGTATAGAGTGTAGGGTAAAGAGTG
This sequence comes from Ranitomeya imitator, assembly GCF_032444005.1. Classification (NCBI taxonomy): domain Eukaryota; kingdom Metazoa; phylum Chordata; class Amphibia; order Anura; family Dendrobatidae; genus Ranitomeya; species Ranitomeya imitator. The sequence goes on along the minus strand of NW_027194669.1, from coordinate 477,767 downwards.
TAGAGTGTAGGGTACAGAGTGCAGGGTGTAGAGTGTAGGGTATAAAGTGTAGAGTGTAGGGTATAGAGTGTAGGGTGTAGAGTGTAGGGTGTAGGGTATAGAGTGTAGGGTATAGAGTGTAGGGTATAGAGTGTAGGGTGTAGAGTGTAGATTGTAGGGTGTAGAGTGTAGGGTATAGAGTGTAGGGTATAGAGTGTAGGGTGTAGGGATTAGAGTGTAGGGATTAGAGTGTAGGGTGTAGAGTGTAGGGTGTAGGGTATAGAGTGTATGCTATAGAGTGTATGGTGTAGAGTGTATGGTATAGAGTGTAGGGTGTAGAGTGTATGGTATAGAGTGTAGGGTATAGAGTGTAGGGTATAGAGTGTAGGGTATAGAGTGTAAGTTATAGAGTGTAGGGTATAGAGTGTAGAGTGTAGGGTATAGAGTTTAGAGTGTAGGGTATAGAGTGTAGGGTATAGAGTGTAAGGTATAGAGTGTAGGGTGTAGAGTGTAGGGTATAGAGTGTAGGGTATAGAGTGTATGGTATAGAGTGTATGGTATAGAGTGTAGGGTATAGAGTGTAGAGTGTAGGGATTAGAGTGTAGGGTATAGAGTGTAGGGTATAGAGTGTAGAGTGTATGGTATAGAGTGTAGAGTGTAGGTTATAGAGTGTAGGGTATAGAGTGTAGGGTGTAGAGTGTAGGGTATAGAGTGTTGGATGTAGAGTGCAGGGTGTAGAGTGCAGGGTATAGAGTGTAGGATATAGAGTGTAGAGTGTAGGGTATAGAGTGTAGGGTGTAGGGTATAGAGTGTAGAGTGTAGGGTATAGAGTGTAGGGTATAGAGTGTACGGTATAGAGTGTAGGGAATAGAGTGTAGAGTGTAAGGTGTAGAGTGTAGGGTATAGAGTGTAGGGTATATACTGTAGGGTATAGAGTGTAGGGAATAGAGTGTAGAGTGTAAGGTGTAGAGTGTAGGGTATAGAGTGTAGGGTATATACTGTAGGGTATAGAGTGTAGGCTATAGAGTGTAGGGTATAGAGTGTAGAGTGTACGGTATAGAGTGTAGGGAATAGAGTGTAGAGTGTAAGGTGTAGAGTGTAGGGTATAGAGTGTAGGGTATAGAGTGTAGGGTATAGAGTGTATGGTATAGAGTGTATGGTATAGAGTGTATGGTATAGAGTGTAGGGTATAGAGTGTATGGTATAGAGTGTAGGGTATAGAGTGTAGAGTGTAGGGATTAGAGTGTAGGGTATAGAGTGTAGGGTATAGAGTGTAGGCTATAGAGTGTAGGGTGTAGAGTGTAGGGTATAGAGTGTATGGTATAGAGTGTAGGGTATAGAGTGTAGGGTATAGAGTGTATGTTATAGAGTGTAGGTTATAGAGTGTAGAGTGTAGGGTATAGAGTTTAGAGTGTAGGGTATAGAGTGTAGGGTATAGAGTGCAAGGTATAGAGTGTAGAGTGTAGGGTATAGAGTGTAGGGTATAGAGTGTAGGGTATAGAGTGTAGGGTATAGAGTGTAGGGTAAAGAGTGTAGAGTGTAGGGTACAGAGTGCAGGGTGTAGAGTGTAGGGTATAAAGTGTAGAGTGTAGGGTATAGAGTGTAGGGTGTAGAGTGTAGGGTGTAGGGTATAGAGTGTAGGGTATAGAGTGTAGGGTATAGAGTGTAGGGTGTAGAGTGTAGATTGTAGGGTGTAGAGTGTAGGGTATAGAGTGTAGGGTATAGAGTGTAGGGTGTAGGGATTAGAGTGTAGGGATTAGAGTGTAGGGTGTAGAGTGTAGGGTGTAGGGTATAGAGTGTATGCTATAGAGTGTATGGTGTAGAGTGTATGGTATAGAGTGTAGGGTGTAGAGTGTATGGTATAGAGTGTAGGGTATAGAGTGTAGGGTATAGAGTGTAGGGTATAGAGTGTAAGTTATAGAGTGTAGGGTATAGAGTGTAGAGTGTAGGGTATAGAGTTTAGAGTGTAGGGTATAGAGTGTAGGGTATAGAGTGTAAGGTATAGAGTGTAGGGTGTAGAGTGTAGGGTATAGAGTGTAGGGTATAGAGTGTATGGTATAGAGTGTATGGTATAGAGTGTAGGGTATAGAGTGTAGAGTGTAGGGATTAGAGTGTAGGGTATAGAGTGTAGGGTATAGAGTGTAGAGTGTATGGTATAGAGTGTAGAGTGTAGGTTATAGAGTGTAGGGTATAGAGTGTAGGGTGTAGAGTGTAGGGTATAGAGTGTTGGATGTAGAGTGCAGGGTGTAGAGTGCAGGGTATAGAGTGTAGGATATAGAGTGTAGAGTGTAGGGTATAGAGTGTAGGGTGTAGGGTATAGAGTGTAGAGTGTAGGGTATAGAGTGTAGGGTATAGAGTGTACGGTATAGAGTGTAGGGAATAGAGTGTAGAGTGTAAGGTGTAGAGTGTAGGGTATAGAGTGTAGGGTATATACTGTAGGGTATAGAGTGTAGGCTATAGAGTGTAGGGTATAGAGTGTAGAGTGTACGGTATAGAGTGTAGGGAATAGAGTGTAGAGTGTAAGGTGTAGAGTGTAGGGTATAGAGTGTAGGGTATATACTGTAGGGTATAGAGTGTAGGCTATAGAGTGTAGGGTATAGAGTGTAGAGTGCAGGGTATAGAGTGTAGGGTATAGAGTGTAGGGTATAAAGTGTAGAGTGTAGGGTATAGAGTGTAGGGTATAGAGTGTAGGGTATAGAGTGTACGGTATAGGGTATAGAGTGTAGGGTGTAGGGTGTAGAGTGTAGGGTGTAGAGTGTAGGGTATAGAGTGTAGGGTATAGAGTGTAGGGTGTAGGGTATAGAGTGTAGGGTATAGAGTGTAGGGTATAGAGTGTAGAGTGTATGGTATAGAGTGTAGAGTGTAGGGTATAGAGTGTAGGGTATAGACTGTAGGGTATAGAGTGTGGCGTATAGAGTGTAGGGTATAGAGTGTAGAGTGTAGGGTATAGAGTGTACGGTATGGAGTGTAGGGTATAGAGTGTAGGGTATAGAGTGTAGAGTGTAGGGTATAGAATGTAGGGTATAGAGTGTAGGGTATAGAGTGTAGGGTATAGAGTGTAGGGAATAGAGTGTAGAGTGTAGGGTATAGAGTGTAGGGTATAGATTGCAGGTTGTAGAGTGCAGGTTGTAGAGTGTAGGGTATAGAGTGTAGGGTATAGAGTGTAGGGTATAGAGTGTAGGGTATAGAGTGTAGGGTATAAAGTGTAGAGTGTAGGGTATAGAGTATATAGTGTAGGGTATAGAGTGTAGGGTATAGAGTGTAGGGTATAGAGTGTAGGGAATAGAGTGTAGAGTGTAAGGTGTAGAGTGTAGGGTATAGAGTGTAGGGTATATACTGTAGGGTATAGAGTGTAGGCTATAGAGTGTAGGGTATAGAGTGTAGAGTGTACGGTATAGAGTGTAGGGAATAGAGTGTAGAGTGTAAGGTGTAGAGTGTAGGGTATAGAGTGTAGGGTATAGAGTGTAAGGTATAGAGTGTAGGGTGTAGAGTGTAGGGTATAGAGTGTAGGGTATAGAGTGTAAGGTTTAGAGTGTAGGGTGTAGAGTGTAGGGTATAGAGTGTAGGGTATAGAGTGTATGGTATAGAGTGTATGGTATAGAGTGTATGGTATAGAGTGTGTGGTATAGAATGTAGGGTATAGAGTGTAGGGTATAGAGTGTAGGGAATAGAGTGTAGAGTGTAAGGTATAGAGTGTAGAGTGTAGGGTATAGACTGTAGGGTGTAGAGTGTAGGGAGTAGAGTGTAGGGTATAGAGAGTAGAGTGTAGGGTATAGAGTGCAGGGTATAGAGTGTAGGGTGTAGAGTGTAGGCTATAGAGTGTAGGGTATAGAGTGTAGAGTGTAGGGTATAGAGTGTAGGGTATAGAGTGTAGGGTATAGAGTGTAGGGTATAGAGTGTAGAGTGTAGGGTATAGAGTGTAGGGTATAGATTGCAGGTTGTAGAGTGCAGGTTGTAGAGTGTAGGGTATAGAGTGTAGGGTATAGAGTGTAGGGTATAGAGTGTAGGGTATAGAGTGTAGGGTATAGAGTGTATGTTATAGAGTGTAGGGTATAGAGTGTAGAGTGTAGGGTATAGAGTGTAGGGTATAGATTGCAGGTTGTAGAGTGCAGGTTGTAGAGTGTAGGGTATAGAGTGTAGGGTATAGAGTGTAGGGTATAGAGTGTAGGGTATAGAGTGTAGGGTATAAAGTGTAGAGTGTAGGGTATAGAGAATATAGTGTAGGGTATAGAGTGTAGGGTATAGAGTGTAGGGTATAGAGTGTATAGTGTAGGATATAGAGTGTATGCTATAGAGTGTATGGTGTAGAGTGTATGGTATAGAGTGTAGGGTGTAGAGTGTATGGTATAGAGTGTAGGGTGTAGAGTGTATGGTATAGAGTGTAGGGAATAGAGTGTATGTTATAGAGTGTGGGGTATAGAGTGTAGAGTGTAGGGTATAGAGTTTAGAGTGTAGGGTATAGAGTGTAGGGTATAGAGTGTAGGGTATAGAGTGTAGGGTAAAGAGTGTAGAGTGTAGGGTACAGAGTGCTGGGTGTAGAGTGTAGGGTATAGAATGTAGAGTGTAGGGTGTAGAGTGTAGGGTGTAGAGTATAGGGTATAGAGTGTAGAGTGTAGGGTGTAGAGTGTAGGGTGTAGGGTATAGAGTGTAGGGTATAGAGTGTAGGGTATAGAGTGTAGGGTATAGAGTGTAGGGTATTGGGTGTAGGGATTAGAGTGTAGGGATTAGAGTGTAGGGATTAGAGTGTAGGGTGTAGAGTGTAGGGTATAGAGTGTAGGGTATAGAGTGTAGGGTGTAGGGATTAGAGTGTAGGGTATAGAGTGTAGGGTAAAGAGTGTAGAGTGTAGGGTACAGAGTGCAGGGTGTAGAGTGTATGGTATAGAGTGTAGGGTGTAGAGTGTATGGTATAGAGTGTAGGGAATAGAGTGTATGTTATAGAGTGTGGGGTATAGAGTGTAGAGTGTAGGGTATAGAGTTTAGAGTGTAGGGTATAGAGTGTAGGGTATAGAGTGTAGGGTATAGAGTGTAGGGTAAAGAGTGTAGAGTGTAGGGTACAGAGTGCTGGGTGTAGAGTGTAGGGTATAGAATGTAGAGTGTAGGGTGTAGAGTGTAGGGTGTAGAGTATAGGGTATATAGTGTAGAGTGTAGGGTGTAGAGTGTAGGGTGTAGGGTATAGAGTGTAGGGTATAGAGTGTAGGGTATAGAGTGTAGGGTATAGAGTGTAAGGTATTGGGTGTAGGGATTAGAGTGTAGGGATTAGAGTGTAGGGATTAGAGTGTAGGGTGTAGAGTGTAGGGTATAGAGTGTAGGGTATAGAGTGTAGGGTGTAGGGATTAGAGTGTAGGGTATAGAGTGTAGGGTAAAGAGTGTAGAGTGTAGGGTACAGAGTGCAGGGTGTAGAGTGTAGGGTGTAGGGTGTAGACTGTAGGGTATAGAGTGTAGAGTGTAGGGTGTAGAGTGTAGGGTGTAGGGTATAGAGTTTAGGGTATAGAGTGTAGGATATAGAGTGTAGGGTATAGAGTGTAGGGTATAGAGTGTAGGGTGTAGGGATTAGAGTGTAGGGATTAGAGTGTAGGGATTAGAGTGTAGGGTGTAGAGTGTAGGGTGTAGAGTGTAGGGTATAGAGTGTATGGTATAGAGTGTAGGGTATAGAGTGAAGAGTGTAGGGATTAGAGTGTAGGGATTAGAGTGTAGGGTATAGAGTGTAGGGTATAGAGTGTAGGGTATAGAGTGTAGGCTATAGAGTGTAGGGTGTAGAGTGTAGGGTATAGAGTGTATGGTATAGAGTGTAGGGTATAGAGTGTAGGGTATAGAGTGTATGTTATAGAGTGTAGGTTATAGAGTGTAGAGTGTAGGGTATAGAGTTTAGAGTGTAGGGTATAGAGTGTAGGGTATAGAGTGTAAGGTGTAGAGTGTAGGGTGTAGAGTGTAGGGTATAGAGTGTAGGGTATAGAGTGTAGGGTATAGAGTGTATGGTATAGAGTGTATGGTATAGAGTGTAGGGTATAGAGTGTATGGTATAGAGTGTAGGGTATAGAGTGTAGAGTGTAGGGATTAGAGTGTAGGGTATAGAGTGTAGGGTATAGAGTGTAGGCTATAGAGTGTAGGGTGTAGAGTGTAGGGTATAAAGTGTATGGTATAGAGTGTAGGGTATAGAGTGTAGGGTATAGAGTGTATGTTATAGAGTGTAGGTTATGGAGTGTAGAGTGTAGGGTATAGAGTTTAGAGTGTAGGGTATAGAGTGTAGGGTATAGAGTGCAAGGTATAGAGTGTAGAGTGTAGGGTATAGAGTGTAGGGTATAGAGTGTAGGGTATAGATTGTAGGGTAAAGAGTGTAGAGTGTAGGGTACAGAGTGCAGGGTGTAGAGTGTAGGGTATAAAGTGTAGAGTGTAGGGTATAGAGTGTAGGGTGTAGAGTGTAGGGTGTAGGGTATAGAGTGTAGGGTATAGAGTGTAGGGTATAGAGTGTAGGGTGTAGAGTGTAGAGTGTAGGGTGTAGAGTGTAGGGTATAGAGTGTAGGGTATAGAGTGTAGGGTGTAGGGATTAGAGTGTAGGGATTAGAGTGTAGGGTGTAGAGTGTAGGGTGTAGGGTATAGAGTGTATGCTATAGAGTGTATGGTGTAGAGTGTATGGTATAGAGTGTAGGGTATAGAGTGTAGAGTGTATGGTATAGAGTGTAGGGTATAGAGTGTAGGGTATAGAGTGTAGGGTATAGAGTGTAAGTTATAGAGTGTAGGGTATAGAGTGTAGAGTGTAGTGTATAGAGTTTAGAGTGTAGGGTATAGAGTGTAGGGTATAGAGTGTAAGGTATAGAGTGTAGGGTGTAGAGTGTAGGGTATAGAGTGTAGGGTATAGAGTGTATGGTATAGAGTGTATGGTATAGAGTGTAGGGTATAGAGTGTAGAGTGTAGGGATTAGAGTGTAGGGTATAGAGTGTAGGGTATAGAGTGTAGAGTGTATGGTATAGAGTGTAGAGTGTAGGTTATAGAGTGTAGGGTATAGAGTGTAGGGTGTAGAGTGTAGGGTATAGAGTGTTGGATGTAGAGTGCAGGGTGTAGAGTGCAGGGTATAGAGTGTAGGATATAGAGTGTAGAGTGTAGGGTGTAGGGTATAGAGTGTAGAGTGTAGGGTACAGAGTGTAGGGTATAGAGTGTACGGTATAGAGTGTAGGGAATAGAGTGTAGAGTGTAAGGTGTAGAGTGTAGGGTATAGAGTGTAGGGTATATACTGTAGGGTATAGAGTGTAGGGAATAGAGTGTAGAGTGTAAGGTGTAGAGTGTAGGGTATAGAGTGTAGGGTATATACTGTAGGGTATAGAGTGTAGGCTATAGAGTGTAGGGTATAGAGTGTAGAGTGTACGGTATAGAGTGTAGGGAATAGAGTGTAGAGTGTAAGGTGTAGAGTGTAGGGTATAGAGTGTAGGGTATATACTGTAGGGTATAGAGTGTAGGCTATAGAGTGTAGGGTATAGAGTGTAGAGTGCAGGGTATAGAGTGTAGGGTATAGAGTGTAGGGTATAAAGTGTAGAGTGTAGGGTATAGAGTGTATAGTGTAGGGTATAGAGTGTAGGGTATAGAGTGTAGGGTATAGAGTGTAGGGTATAGAGTGTACGGTATAGGGTATAGAGTGTAGGGTGTAGGGTGTAGAGTGTAGGGTGTAGAGTGTAGGGTATAGAGTGTAGGGTATAGAGTGTAGGGTGTAGGGTATAGAGTGTAGGGTATAGAGTGTAGGGTATAGAGTGTAGAGTGTATGGTATAGAGTGTAGAGTGTAGGGTATAGAGTGTAGGGTATAGACTGTAGGGTATAGAGTGTGGCGTATAGAGTGTAGGGTATAGAGTGTAGAGTGTAGGGTATAGAGTGTACGGTATGGAGTGTAGGGTATAGAGTGTAGGGTATAGAGTGTAGAGTGTAGGGTATAGAATGTAGGGTATAGAGTGTAGGGAATAGAGTGTAGAGTGTAAGGTATAGAGTGTAGAGTGTAGGGTATAGACTGTAGGGTGTAGAGTGTAGGGAGTAGAGTGTAGGGTATAGAGAGTAGAGTGTAGGGTATAGAGTGCAGGGTATAGAGTGTAGAGTGTAGGGTATAGAGTGTAGGGTATAGAGTGTAGGGTATAGAGTGTAGGGTATAGAGTGTAGAGTGTAGGGTATAGAGTGTAGGGTATAGATTGCAGGTTGTAGAGTGCAGGTTGTAGAGTGTAGGGTATAGAGTGTAGGGTATAGAGTGTAGGGTATAGAGTGTAGGGTATATAGTGTAGGGTATAGAGTGTATGTTATAGAGTGTAGGGTATAGAGTGTAGAGTGTAGGGTATAGAGTGTAGGGTATAGATTGCAGGTTGTAGAGTGCAGGTTGTAGAGTGTAGGGTATAGAGTGTAGGGTATAGAGTGTAGGGTATAGAGTGTAGGGTATAGAGTGTAGGGTATAAAGTGTAGAGTGTAGGGTATAGAGTATATAGTGTAGGGTATAGAGTGTAGGGTATAGAGTGTAGGGTATAGAGTGTATAGTGTAGGATATAGAGTGTATGCTATAGAGTGTATGGTGTAGAGTGTATGGTATAGAGTGTAGGGTGTAGAGTGTATGGTATAGAGTGTAGGGTGTAGAGTGTATGATATAGAGTGTAGGGAATAGAGTGTATGTTATAGAGTGTGGGGTATAGAGTGTAGAGTGTATGGTATAGAGTTTAGAGTGTAGGGTATAGAGTGTAGGGTATAGAGTGTAGGGTAAAGAGTGTAGAGTGTAGGGTACAGAGTGCTGGGTGTAGAGTGTAGGGTATAGAATGTAGAGTGTAGGGTGTAGAGTGTAGGGTGTAGAGTATAGGGTATAGAGTAGAGTGTAGGGTGTAGAGTGTAGGGTGTAGGGTATAGAGTGTAGGGTATAGAGTGTAGGGTATAGAGTGTAGGGTATAGAGTGTAGGGTATTGGGTTTAGGGATTAGAGTGTAGGGATTAGAGTGTAGGGATTAGAGTGTAGGGTGTAGAGTGTAGGGTATAGAGTGTAGGGTATAGAGTGTAGGGTGTAGGGATTAGAGTGTAGGGTATAGAGTGTAGGGTAAAGAGTGTAGAGTGTAGGGTACAGAGTGCAGGGTGTAGAGTGTAGGGTGTAGGGTGTAGACTGTAGGGTATAGAGTGTAGAGTGTAGGGTGTAGAGTGTAGGGTGTAGGGTATAGAGTTTAGGGTATAGAGTGTAGGATATAGAGTGTAGGGTATAGAGTGTAGGGTATAGAGTGTAGGGTGTAGGGATTAGAGTGTAGGAATTAGAGTGTAGGGATTAGAGTGTAGGGTGTAGAGTGTAGGGTGTAGAGTGTAGGGTATAGAGTGTATGGTATAGAGTGTAGGGTATAGAGTGAAGAGTGTAGGGATTAGAGTGTAGGGATTAGAGTGTAGGGTATAGAGTGTAGGGTATAGAGTAGAGTGTAGAGTGTAGGCTATAGAGTGTAGGGTATAGAGTGTAGAGTGTAGGGTATAGAGTGTAGGGTATAGAGTGTAGGGTATAGAGTGTAGGGTATAGAGTGTAGGGTGCAGGGTATAGATTGTAGGGTATAGAGTGCAAGGTATAGAGTGTAGAGTGTAGGGTATAGAGTGTATGCTATGGAGTGTATGGTGTAGAGTGTATGGTATAGAGTGTAGGGTATAGAGTGTAGAGTGTATGGTATAGAGTGTATGGTATAGAGTGTAGGGTTCAGAGTGTAGGGTATAGAGTGTAGGGTATAGAGTGTATGGTATAGAGTGTAGGGTATAGAGTGTAGAGTGTAGGGATTAGAGTGTAGGGTATAGAGTGTAGGGTATAGAGTGTAGGCTATAGAGTGTAGGGTGTAGAGTGTAGGGTATAGAGTGTATGGTATAGAGTGTAGGGTATAGAGTGTAGGGTATAGAGTGTATGTTATAGAGTGTAGGTTATAGAGTGTAGAGTGTAGGGTATAGAGTTTAGAGTGTAGGGTATAGAGTGTAGGGTATAGAGTGTAAGGTGTAGAGTGTAGGGTGTAGAGTGTAGGGTATAGAGTGTAGGGTATAGAGTGTATGGTATAGAGTGTATGGTATAGAGTTTATGGTATAGAGTGTAGGGTATAGAGTGTATGGTATAGAGTGTAGGGTATAGAGTGTAGAGTGTAGGGATTAGAGTGTAGGGTATAGAGTGTAGGGTATAGAGTGTAGGCTATAGAGTGTAGGGTATAGAGTGTAGGGTATAGAGTATAGGGTATAGAGTGTAGGCTATAGAGTGTAGGGTGTAGAGTGTAGGGTATAGAGTGTATGGTATAGAGTGTAGGGTATAGAGTGTAGGGTATAGAGTGTATGTTATAGAGTGTAGGTTATAGAGTGTAGAGTGTAGGGTATAGAGTTTAGAGTGTAGGGTATAGAGTGTAGGGTATAGAGTGTAAGGTGTAGAGTGTAGGGTGTAGAGTGTAGGGTATAGAGTGTAGGGTATAGAGTGTAGGGTATAGAGTGTATGGTATAGAGTGTATGGTATAGAGTGTATGGTATAGAGTGTAGGGTATAGAGTGTATGGTATAGAGTGTAGGGTATAGAGTGTAGAGTGTAGGGATTAGAGTGTAGGGTATAGAGTGTAGGGTATAGAGTGTAGGCTATAGAGTGTAGGGTGTAGAGTGTAGGGTATAGAGTGTATGGTATAGAGTGTAGGGTATAGAGTGTAGGGTATAGAGTGTATGTTATAGAGTGTAGGTTATAGAGTGTAGAGTGTAGGGTATAGAGTTTAGAGTGTAGGGTATAGAGTGTAGGGTATAGAGTGCAAGGTATAGAGTGTAGGGTATAGAGTGTAGGGTAAAGAGTGTAGAGTGTAGGGTACAGAGTGCAGGGTGTAGAGTGTAGGGTATAAAGTGTAGAGTGTAGGGTATAGAGTGTAGGGTGTAGAGTGTAGGGTGTAGGGTATAGAGTGTAGGGTATAGAGTGTAGGGTATAGAGTGTAGGGTGTAGAGTGTAGAGTGTAGGGTGTAGAGTGTAGGGTATAGAGTGTAGGGTATAGAGTGTAGGGTGTAGGGATTAGAGTGTAGGGATTAGAGTGTAGGGTGTAGAGTGTAGGGTGTAGGGTGTAGAGTGTATGGTATAGAGTGTAGGGTATAGGGTATAGAGTGTAGGGTGTAGAGTGTAGGGTGTAGGGTGTAGAGTGTATGGTATAGAGTGTAGGGTATAGAGTGTAGGGATTAGAGTGTAGGTATAGAGTGTAGGGTGTAGAGTGTAGGGTATTGAGTGTAGAGTGTAGGGTATAGAGTGTAGGGTATAGAGTAGAGTGTAGAGTCTAGGGTATAGAGTGTAGAGTGTAGGGGATAGAATGTAGGGTGTAGAGTGTAAGGTGTAGAGTGTAGGGTATAGAGTGTATGGTATAGAGTGTGGGGTATAAAGTGTAGAGTGTAGGGTATGGAGTGTAGGGTATAGAGTGTATGGTATAGAGTGTAGGGTATAAAGTGTAGAGTGTAGGGTATAGAGTGTAGGGTATAGAGTGTAGAGTGTAGGGTATAGTGTGTAGGGTATAGAGTGCAGGTTGTAGAGTGTAGGGTATAGAGTGTATGGTATAGAGTGTAGGGTATAAAGTGTAGAGTGTAGTGTATAGAGTGTAGGGTGTAGAGTGTAGGGTGTAGGGTATAGAGTGTAGGGTATAGAGTGTAGGGTATAGAGTGTAGGGTGTAGAGTGTAGAGTGTAGGGTGTAGAGTGTAGGGTATAGAGTGTAGGGTATAGAGTGTAGGGTGTAGGGATTAGAGTGTAGGGTGTAGAGTGTAGGGTGTAGAGTGTAGGGTATAGAGTGTAGGGTATAGAGTGTAGGGTATAGAGTGTAGGGTATAAAGCGTAGAGTGTAGGGTATAGAGTGTATAGTGTAGGGTATAGAGTGTAGGGTATAGAGTGTAGGGTATAGAGTGTAGGGTATAGGGTATAGTGTGTAGGGTGTAGGGTGTAGAGTGTATACCATACACTCTATGCCCCACACTCTATACCCTAAACTCTACACTCTATATCCTACACTCTACACCCTAAGCTCTATACCCTACACTCTATACCCTACACTCTACACTCTATACCCTACACTCTATACCCTACACTCTATACCATACACTCTACACCCTACACTCTACACCCTACACTCTATACCCTACACTCTATACCCTACACTCTACACTTTATACCTTACACTCTATACCCTACACTCTATACCCTGCACTCTACACCCTGCACTCTAAACCCTGCACTCTACACCCAACACTCTATACCCTACACTCTACACCCTACACTCTATACCCTACACTCTACACTCTATACCCTACACTCTATAGCCTACACTCTATACCCTACACTCTATACCCTACACTCTATACCCTACACTCTACACTCTATACCCTACACTCTATACCATACACTCTATACCCTACACTCTATACCATACACTCTATACCATACACTCTATACCATACACTCTAAACTCTATACCCTACACTCTACACTCTATGCCCTACACTCTATAACATGCACTCTATACCCTACACTCTATACCCTACACTCTGTACCCTACACTCTACACTCTATACCCTACACTCTATACCATACACTCTACACCATACACTCTATAGCATACACTCTATACCCTACACTCTACACTCTATACCCTACACTCTATACCCTACACTATACACTCTATACCCTACACTCTACACTTTATACCCTACTCTCTATACCCTACACTCTATACCCTACACTCTACAACGTGCACTCTATACCCTACACTCTATACCCTACACTCTATACCCTACACTCTATACCCTACACTCTATACCCTACACTCTACACTCTATACCCTACACTCTATAACATACACTCTATACACTACACTCTATACCTTACACTCTATACCCTACACTTTACATTCTACACCCTACACTCTACACTCTATTCCCTACACTCTATACCCTACACTCTGTACCCTACACTCTATACCCTACACTCTACACTCTATACCCTACACTCTATACCCTACACTCTAATCCCTACACTCTAATCCCTACACTCTACACTCTATACCCTACACTCTATACCCTACACTCTATACCCTACACTCTACACCCTACACTCTACACCCTACACTCTAATCCCTACACTCTAAACCCTACACTCTATACCCTACCCTCTACACACTACACTCTACACTCTATACCCTACACTCTATACCCTACACTCTACACCCTACACTCTACACCCTACACTCTACACTCTATACCCTACACTCTACACCCTGCACTCTGTACCCTACACTCTACACTCTTTACCCTACACTCTATACCCTACACTCTATACCCTACACTCTACACTCTATACCTTACACTCTATACCCTACACTCTATACCCTACACTCTAAACTCTATACCCTACACTCTACACTCTATACCCTACACTCTATAACATACACTCTATACCCTACACTATATACCCTACACTCTATACCCTACACTCTATACCATACACTCTACACCCTACACTCTATACCATACACTCTACACCATACACTCTATAGCATACACTCTATACCCTACACTATACACTCTATACCCTACACTCTATACCCTACACTCTATACCCTACACTATACACTCTATACCCTACACTCTACACTTTATACCCTACACTCTATACCCTACACTCTATACCCTACACTCTACAACCTGCACTCTATACCCTTCACTCTATAGCCTACACTCTACACTGTATACCATACACTCTATGCCCCACACTCTATACCCAAAACTCTACACTCTATACCCTACACTCTACACCCTAAGCTCTATACCATACACTCTATACCCTACACTCTACACTCTATACCCTACACTCTATACCCTACACTCTATACCCTACACCTTACGCTCTATAAGCTACACTCTATACCCTACACTCTATACCCTACACTCTAACCTACACTCTATACCCTACACTCTATACCCTACACTCCATACCCTACACTCTATACCCTACCCTCTATACCCTACAATCTACACTCTATACCCTACACTCTATACCCTACACTCTATACCCTACACTCTACACTCTATACCATACACTCTATACCATACACTCTATACACTACACTCTATACCCTAAACTCTACACTCTATACCCTACACTCTATAACATACACTCTATACACTACACTCTATACCTTACACTCTATACCCTACACTTTGCACTCTACACCCTACACTCTATAGCCTACACTCTATACCCTACACTCTATACCCTACACTCTATACCCTACACTCTATACCCTACACTCTACACCCTACACTCTACACTCTATAGCCTACACTCTATACCCTACACTCTATACCCTACACTCTATACCCTACACTCTATACACTACACTCTACACTTTATACCCTACACTCTATACCATACACTGTATACCCTACACTCTACAACCTGCACTCTATACCCTACACTCTATACCCTACACTCTACACTCTATACCCTACACTCTATACCCTACACTCTATACCCTACACTCTACACTTTATACCCTACACTCTATACCATACACTCTATACCCTACACTCCATACCCTACACTCTACACTTTATACCCCACACTCTATACCCTACATTCTATCCCCTACACTCTACACTCTATACCCTACACTCTACACTCTATACCCTACACTCTATACCCTACACTCTATACCCTACACTCTAATTCCTACACTCTAAACCCTACACTTTATACCATACACTCTACACCCTACACCCTACACTCTACACCCTACACTCTATACCCTATACCCTACACTCTATACCCTACACTCTATACCCTACACTCTATACCCTACACTATACACTCTATACCCTACACTCTACGCTCTATACCCTACACTCTATACCCTACACTCTATACCCTACACTCTACACCCTACACTCTACACCCTACACTCTAATCCCTACACTCTAATCACTACACCCTACACTCTATACCCTACACTCTATACCCTACACTCTACACCCTACACTCTACACTCTACACCCTACACTCTATACCCTACACTCTATACCCTACACTCTATACCCTACACCCTACACTCTACACCCTACACTCTATACCCTACACTCTACACTCTATACCCTACACTCTATAGCCTACACTCTATACCCTACACTCTAATCCCTACACTCTGCACTCTATACCCTACACTCTATACCATACACTCTATACCCTACACTCTATACCATACACTCTATACCATACACTCTATACCCTACACTCTATACCCTACACTCTATACCCTACACTCTACACCCTACACTCTACACCTTACACTCTATACCCTACACTCTATACCCTACACTCTACACTCTATACCCTACACTCTATAGCCTACACTCTACACTCTATACCCTACACTCTATACCCTGCACTCTATACCCTACACTCTACACTCTATACCCTACACTCTACTCCCTACACTCTACACCCTACAGTCTATACCCTACACTCTACACTCTATACCTTACACTCTACACTCTATACCTTACACTCTACACTCTATTCCCTACACTCTATACCCTACACTCTATACCCTACATTCTATACCCTACACTCTACACTCTATACCCTACACTCTATACCCTACACTCTATACCGTACACTCTATACCCTACACTCTACACTCTATACCCTACAATCTATTTGCCACACTCTATACCCTACAGTCTATACCCTACACTCTATACCCTACACTCTACACTCTATACCATACACTCTACACTCTACACTCTATACCCTACACTCTATACCCTACACTCTATACCCTACACTCTATACCCTACTCCCTACACTCTATACCCTACACTCTATACCCTACACTCTACACCCTACACTCTACACCTTACACTCTATACCCTATACCCTACACTCTATACCCTACACTCTATACCCTACACTCTATACCCTACACTCTATACCCTACACTCTATACCCTACACTCTATAACCTACACTCCATACCCTACAGTATATACCCTACTCTCTATACCCTACACTCTACACCTTACACCCTACACTCTATTCCCTACACTCTATACCCTACACTCTATACCCTACACTCTTTACCCTACACTCTATACCCTACACTCTACACTCTATACCCTACACCCTACACTCTATACCCTACACTCTACACCCTATACTCTATACGCCACACTCTATACCCTACACCCTACACTCTATACCCTACACTCTACACTCTATACCCTACACTCTACACCCTACACTCTATACCCTACACTCTATACCCTACACCCTACACTCTACACTCTATACCCTAAACTCTACACTCTACTCCCTACACTCTACACTCTATACCCTACACTCTACACTCTATACCCTACACTCTACTCCCTACACTCTATACCCTACACTCTACACCCTACACTCTACACCCTACACTCTATACCCTACACTCTATACCCTACACTCTTTACCCTACATTCTATACCCTACACTCTACACCCTACACTTTACACCCTACACTCTATACCCTACACTCTATACCCTACACTCTATACCCTACACTCTATACGCTACACTCTACACCCTACACTCTACACCCTACACTCTACACCCTACACTCTGTACCCTACACTCTATACCCTACACTCTACACTCTTTACCCTACACTCTAAACCCTACACTCTATACCCTACACCCTATACCCTACACTCTATACCCTACACTCTATACCCTACACTCTATACCCTACACTCTATACCCTACACTCTACACTCTATACCCTACACTCTATAACATACACTTTATACCCTACACTCTATACCCTACACTCTATACCCTACACTCTATACCATACACTCTACACCCTACACTCTAATCCCTACACCCGCCACTCTATACCCTACACTCTATACCCTACACTCTACACCCTACACTCTACACCCTACACTCTACACTCTACACCCTACACTCTATACCCTACACTCTATACCCTACACCCTACACTCTACACCCTACACTCTATACCCTACACTCTAAACTCTATACCCTACACTCTACACTCTATACCCTACACTCTATAACATACACTCTATACCCTACACTCTATACCCTACACTCTATACCCTACACTCTATACCATACACTCTATACCATACACTCTACACTCTATACCCTACACTCTATACCCTACACTCTACACCCTACACTCTACACCCTACACTCTATACCCTACACTCTATACCCTACACTCTTTACCCTACACTCTATACCCTACACTCTACACCCTACACTCTACACCCTACACTCTATACCCTACACTCTATACCCTACACTCTATACCCTACACTCTATACCCTACACTCTATAC
Organism: Ranitomeya imitator; assembly: GCF_032444005.1. Classification (NCBI taxonomy): domain Eukaryota; kingdom Metazoa; phylum Chordata; class Amphibia; order Anura; family Dendrobatidae; genus Ranitomeya; species Ranitomeya imitator. The sequence continues at coordinate 460,432 of NW_027194669.1, read as the reverse complement.
GCTACACTCTACACCCTACACTCTACACCCTACACTCTACACCCTACACTCTGTACCCTACACTCTATACCCTACACTCTACACTCTTTACCCTACACTCTATACCCTACACTCTATACTCTACACCCTATACCCTACACTCTATACCCTACACTCTATACCCTACACTCTATACCCTACACTCTACACTCTATACCCTACACTCTATAACATACACTTTATACCCTACACTCTATACCCTACACTCTATACCCTACACTCTATACCATACACTCTACACCCTACACTCTAATCCCTACACCCTACACTCTATACCCTACACTCTATACCCTACACTCTATACCCTACACTCTACACCCTACACTCTACACTCTACACCCTACACTCTATACCCTACACTCTATACCCTACACTCTATACCCTACACCCTACACCCTACACTCTATACCCTAAACTCTAAACTCTATACCCTACACTCTACACTCTATACCCTACACTCTATAACATACACTCTATACCCTACACTCTATACCCTACTCTCTATTCCCTACACTCTATACCATACACTCTATACCATACACTCTACACTCTACACTCTATACCATACACTCTACACCATACACTCTATAGCATACACTCTATACCCTACACTCTACACTCTATACCCTACACTCTATACCCTACACTCTATACCCTACACTATACACTCTATACCCTACACTCTACACTTTATACCCTACTGTCTATATCCTACACTCTATACCCTACACTCTACAACCTGCACTCTATACCCTACACTCTATACCCTACACCTTACACTCTATACCCTACACTCTATACCCTACACTCTATACCCTACACTCTATAGCCTACACTCTATAGCCTACACTCTATAGCCTACACTCTACACTCTACTCTATACCCTACACTCTATACCCTACACTCTATTCCCTACACTCTACACTCTATACCCTACACTCTATACCCTACACTCTATACCCTACACTCTACACCCTACACTCTACACCCTACACTCTAATCCCTACACTCTAATCCCTACACTCTAATCCCTACACCCTACACTCTATACCCTACACTCTATACCCTACACTCTATACCCTACACCCTACACTCTATACTCTATACCCTACACTCTACACCCTACACTCTACACCCTACACTCTACACTCTATACCCTACACTCTATACCCTACACTCTACACTCTATGCCCTACACTCTATAACATACACTCTATACACTACACTCTATACCTTACACTCTATACCCTACACTTTACATTCTACACCCTACACTCTACAATCTATTCCCTACACTCTATACCCTACACTCTATACCCTACACTCTATACCCTACACTCTATACCCTACACTCTAATCCCTACACTCTACACTCTATACCCTACACTCTATACCCTACACTCTGTACCCTACACTCTACACCCTACACTCTACACCCTACACTCTAATCCCTACACTCTAATCCCTACACCCTACACTCTATACCCTACACTCTATACCCTACACTCTATACCCTACACTCTACACCCTACACTCTACACTCTATACCCTACACTCTATACCCTACACAATACACTCTACACCCTACACTCTACACCCTACACTCTACACTCTATACCCTACACTCTACACCCTGCACTCTGTACCCTACACTCTACACTCTTTACCCTACACTCTATACCCTACACTCTATACCCTACACTCTATACCCTACACTCTATACCCTACACTCTACACCCTACACTCTACACTCTACACCCTACACTCTATACCCTACACTCTATACCCTACACTCTATACCCTACACCCTACACCCTACACTCTATACCCTAAACTCTAAACTCTATACCCTACACTCTACACTCTATACCCTACACTCTATAACATACACTCTATACCCTACACTCTATACCCTACTCTCTATTCCCTACACTCTATACCATACACTCTATACCATACACTCTACACTCTATACCCTACACTCTATACCATACACTCTACACCATACACTCTATAGCATACACTCTATACCCTACACTCTACACTCTATACCCTACACTCTATACCCTACACTCTATACCCTACACTATACACTCTATACCCTACACTCTACACTTTATACCCTACTGTCTATATCCTACACTCTATACCCTACACTCTACAACCTGCACTCTATACCCTACACTCTATACCCTACACCTTACACTCTATACCCTACACTCTATACCCTACACTCTATACCCTACACTCTATAGCCTACACTCTATAGCCTACACTCTATAGCCTACACTCTACACTCTACTCTATACCCTACACTCTATACCCTACACTCTATTCCCTACACTCTACACTCTATACCCTACACTCTATACCCTACACTCTATACCCTACACTCTACACCCTACACTCTACACCCTACACTCTAATCCCTACACTCTAATCCCTACACTCTAATCCCTACACCCTACACTCTATACCCTACACTCTATACCCTACACTCTATACCCTACACCCTACACTCTATACTCTATACCCTACACTCTACACCCTACACTCTACACCCTACACTCTACACTCTATACCCTACACTCTATACCCTACACTCTACACTCTATGCCCTACACTCTATAACATACACTCTATACACTACACTCTATACCTTACACTCTATACCCTACACTTTACATTCTACACCCTACACTCTACAATCTATTCCCTACACTCTATACCCTACACTCTATACCCTACACTCTATACCCTACACTCTATACCCTACACTCTAATCCCTACACTCTACACTCTATACCCTACACTCTATACCCTACACTCTATACCCTACACTCTACACCCTACACTCTACACCCTACACTCTAATCCCTACACTCTAATCCCTACACCCTACACTCTATACCCTACACTCTATACCCTACACTCTATACCCTACACTCTACACCCTACACTCTACACTCTATACCCTACACTCTATACCCTACACAATACACTCTACACCCTACACTCTACACCCTACACCCTACACTCTATACCCTACACTCTACACCCTGCACTCTGTACCCTACACTCTACACTCTTTACCCTACACTCTATACCCTACACTCTATACCCTACACTCTATACCTTACACTCTATACCCTACACTCTATACCCTACACTCTAAACTCTATAGCCTACACTCTACACTCTATACCCTACACTCTATAACATACACTCTATACCCTACACTATATACCCTACACTCTATACCCTACACTCTAATCCCTACACTCTAATCCCTACACCCTACACTCTATACCCTACACTCTATACCCTACACTCTAAACTCTATAGCCTACACTCTACACTCTATACCCTACACTCTATAACATACACTCTATACCCTACACTATATACCCTACACTCTAATCCCTACACTCTAATCCCTACACTCTAATCCCTACACCCTACACTCTATACCCTACACTCTATACCCTACACTCTATACCCTACACCCTACACTCTATACTCTATACCCTACACTCTACACCCTACACTCTACACCCTACACTCTACACTCTATACCCTACACTCTATACCCTACACTCTACACTCTATGCCCTACACTCTATAACATACACTCTATACACTACACTCTATACCTTACACTCTATACCCTACACTTTACATTCTACACCCTACACTCTACAATCTATTCCCTACACTCTATACCCTACACTCTATACCCTACACTCTATACCCTACACTCTATACCCTACACTCTAATCCCTACACTCTACACTCTATACCCTACACTCTATACCCTACACTCTATACCCTACACTCTACACCCTACACTCTACACCCTACACTCTAATCCCTACACTCTAATCCCTACACCCTACACTCTATACCCTACACTCTATACCCTACACTCTATACCCTACACTCTACACCCTACACTCTACACTCTATACCCTACACTCTATACCCTACACAATACACTCTACACCCTACACTCTACACCCTACACTCTACACTCTATACCCTACACTCTACACCCTGCACTCTGTACCCTACACTCTACACTCTTTACCCTACACTCTATACCCTACACTCTATACCCTACACTCTATACCTTACACTCTATACCCTACACTCTATACCCTACACTCTAAACTCTATAGCCTACACTCTACACTCTATACCCTACACTCTATAACATACACTCTATACCCTACACTATATACCCTACACTCTATACCCTACACTCTATACCATACACTCTACACCCTACACTCTATACCATACATTCTACACCATACACTCTATAGCATACACTCTATACCCTACACTATACACTCTATACCCTACACTCTATACCCTGCACTATACACTCTATACCCTACACTCTACACTTTATACCCTACACTCTATACCCTACACTCTATACCCTACACTCTACAACCTGCACTCTATACCCTACACTCTACACTGTATACCATACACTCTATGCCCCACACTCTATACCCTAAACTCTACACTCTATACCCTACACTCTACACCCTAAGCTCTATACCATACACTCTATACCCTACACTCTACACTCTATACCCTACACTCTATACCCTACACTCTATACCCTACACCCTACGCTCTATAAGCTACACTCTATACCCTACACTCTATACCCTACACTCTATAACCTACACTCTATACCCTACACTCTATACCCTGCACTCCATACCCTACACTCTATACCCTACCCTCTATACCCTACACTCTACACTCTATACCCTACACTCTATACCCTACACTCTATACCCTACACTCTATACTCTACACTCCACACTCTATACCATACACTCTATACCATACACTCTATACACTACACTCTATACCCTAAACTCTACACTCTATACCCTACACTCTATAACATACACTCTATACACTACACTCTATACCTTACACTCTATACCCTACACTTTGCACTCTACACCCTACACTCTACACTCTACATTCTATACCCTACACTCTATACCCTACACTCTCTACTCCACACTCTATACCATACACTCTATACCCTACACTCTATACCCTACACTCTACACCCTACACTCTACACTCTATAGCCTACACTCTATACCCTACACTCTATACCCTACACTCTATACCCTACACTCTATACACTACACTCTACACTTTATACCCTACACTCTATACCATACACTCTATACCCTACACTCTACATCCTGCACTCTATACCCTACACTCTATACCCTACACTCTACACTCTATACCCTACACTCTATACCCTACACTCTTTACCCTACACTCTACACTCTATACCCTACACTCTATACCCTACACTCTACACTTTATACCCTACACTCTATACCATACACTCTATACCCTACACTCCATACCCTACACTCTACACTTTATACCCCACACTCTATACCATACACTCTATACCCTACACTCTACACCTTACACTCTATACCCTACATTCTATCCCCTACACTCTACACTCTATACCCTACACTCTACACTCTACTCTATTCCCTACACTCTGTACCCTACTCTCTACACTCTATACCCTACACTCTACACCCTACACTCTATACCCTACACTCTATACCCTACACTCTATACCCTACACTCTAATCCCTACACTCTATACCCTACACTCTATACCATACACTCTACACCCTACACCCTACACTCTACACCCTACACTCTATACCCTATACCCTACACTCTATACCCTACACTCTATACCCTACACTATACACTCTATACCCTACACTCTACGCTTTATACCCTACACTCTATACCCTACACTCTATACCCTACACTCCATACCCTACACTCTACACCCTACACTCTACACCCTACACTCTAATCCCTTCACTCTAATCCCTACACCCTACACTCTATACCCTACACTCTATACCCTACACTCTACACCCTACACTCTACACTCTACACCCTACACTCTATACCCTACACTCTATACCCTACACTCTATACCCTACACCCTACACTCTACACCCTACACTCTATACCCTACACTCTACACTCTATACCCTACACTCTACACCCTGCACTCTGTACCCTACACTCTACACTCTACACCCTACACTCTATACCCTACACTCTATACCCTACACTCTATACCCTACACCCTACACTCTACACCCTACACTCTATACACTACACTCTACACTTTATACCCTACACTCTATACCATACACTCTATACCCTACACTCTACAACCTGCACTCTATACCCTACACTCTATACCCTACACTCTACACTCTATACCCTACACTCTATACCCTACACTCTTTACCCTACACTCTACACTCTATACCCTACACTCTATACCCTACAGTCTACACTTTATACCCTACACTCTATACCATACACTCTATACCCTACACTCCATACCCTACACTCTACACTTTATACCCCACACTCTATACCATACACTCTATACCCTACACTCTACACCTTACACTCTATACCCTACATTCTATCCCCTACACTCTACACTCTATACCCTACACTCTACACTCTACTCTATACCCTACACTCTACACCCTACACTCTATACCCTACACTCTATACCTACACTCTAATCCCTACACTCTATACCCTACACTCTATACCATACACTCTACACCCTACACCCTACACTCTACACCCTACACTCTATACCCTATACCCTACACTCTATACCCTACACTCTATACCCTACAATCTATACCCTACACTATACACTCTATACCCTACACTCTACGCTTTATACCCTACACTCTATACCCTACACTCTATACCCTACACTCTATACCCTACACTCTACACCCTACACTCTACACCCTACACTCTAATCCCTACACTCTAATCCCTACACCCTACACTCTATACCCTACACTCTGTACCCTACACTCTACACCCTACACTCTACACTCTACACCCTACACTCTATACCCTACACTCTATACCCTACACTCTATACCCTACACCCTACACTCTACACCCTACACTCTATACCCTACACTCTACACTCTATACCCTACACTCTATAGCCTACACTCTATACCCTACACTCTAATCCCTACACTCTGCACTCTATACCCTACACTCTATACCATACACTCTATACCCTACACTCTATACCATACACTCTATACCATACACTCTATACCCTACACTCTATACCCTACACTCTATACCCTACACTCTACACCCTACACTCTACACCTTACACTCTATACCCTACACTCTATACCCTACACTCTACACTCTATACCCTACACTCTATAGCCTACACTCTACACTCTATACCCTACACTCTATACCCTGCACTCTATACCCTACACTCTACACTCTATACCCTACACTCTACTCCCTACACTCTACACCCTACAGTCTATACCCTACACTCTACACTCTATACCTTACACTCTACACTCTATACCTTACACTCTACACTCTATTCCCTACACTCTATACCCTACACTCTATACCCTACATTCTATACCCTACACTCTACACTCTATACCCTACACTCTATACCCTACACTCTATACCGTACACTCTATACCCTACACTCTACACTCTATACCGTACAATCTATTTGCCACACTCTATACCCTACAGTCTATACCCTACACTCTATACCCTACACTCTACACTCTATACCATACACTCTACACTCTACACTCTATACCCTACACTCTATACCCTACACTCTATACCCTACACTCTATACCCTACTCCCTACACTCTATACCCTACACTCTATACCCTACACTCTACACCCTACACTCTACACCTTACACTCTATACCCTATACCCTACACTCTATACCCTACACTCTATACCCTACACTCTATACCCTACACTCTATACCCTACACTCTATAACCTACACTCCATACCCTACAGTATATACCCTACTCTCTATACCCTACACTCTACACCTTACACCCTACACTCTATTCCCTACACTCCATACCCTACAGTATATACCCTACTCTCTATACCCTACACTCTACACCTTACACCCTACACTCTATTCCCTACACTCTATACCCTACACTCTATACCCTACACTCTATACCCTACACTCTATACCCTACACTCTACACTCTATACCCTACACCCTACACTCTATACCCTACACTCTACACCCTATACTCTATATGCCACACTCTATACCCTACACCCTACACTCTATACCCTACACTCTACACTCTATACCCTACACTCTACACCCTACACTCTATACCCTACACTCTATACCCTACACCCTACACTCTACACTCTATACCCTAAACTCTACACTCTACTCCCTACACTCTACACTCTATACCCTACACTCTACACTCTATACCCTACACTCTACTCCCTACACTCTATACCCTACACTCTACACCCTACACTCTACACCCTACACTCTATACCCTACACTCTATACCCTACACTCTTTACCCTACACTCTATACCCTACACTCTACACCCTACACTCTACACCCTACACTCTATACCCTACACTCTATACCCTACACTCTATACCCTACACTCTATACGCTACACTCTACACCCTACACTCTACACCCTACACTCTACACCCTACACTCTGTACCCTACACTCTATACCCTACACTCTACACTCTTTACCCTACACTCTAAACCCTACACTCTATACCCTACACCCTATACCCTACACTCTATACCCTACACTCTATACCCTACACTCTATACCCTACACTCTATACCCTACACTCTACACTCTATACCCTACACTCTATAACATACACTTTATACCCTACACTCTATACCCTACACTCTATACCCTACACTCTATACCATACACTCTACACCCTACACTCTAATCCCTACACCCTACACTCTATACCCTACACTCTATACCCTACACTCTATACCCTACACTCTACACCCTACACTCTACACTCTACACCCTACACTCTATACCCTACACTCTATACCCTACACCCTACACTCTACACCCTACACTCTATACCCTACACTCTAAACTCTATACCCTACACTCTATAACATACACTCTATACCCTACACTCTATACCCTACACTCTATACCCTACACTCTATACCATACACTCTATACCATACACTCTACACTCTATACCCTACACTCTATACCCTACACTCTACACCCTACACTCTACACCCTACACTCTATACCCTACACTCTATACCCTACACTCTTTACCCTACACTCTATACCCTACACTCTACACCCTACACTCTACACCCTACACTCTATACCCTACACTCTATACCCTACACTCTATACCCTACACTCTATACCCTACACTCTATACGCTACACTCTGCACCCTACACTCTACACCCTACACTCTACACCCTACACTCTGTACCCTACACTCTATACCCTACACTCTACACTCTTTACCCTACACTCTATACCCTACACTCTATACTCTACACCCTATACCCTACACTCTATACCCTACACTCTATACCCTACACTCTATACCCTACACTCTACACTCTATACCCTACACTCTATAACATACACTTTTTACCCTACACTCTATACCCTACACTCTATACCCTACACTCTATACCATACACTCTACACCCTACACTCTAATCCCTACACCCTACACTCTATACCCTACACTCTATACCCTACACTCTATACCCTACACTCTACACCCTACACTCTACACTCTACACCCTACACTCTATACCCTACACTCTATACCCTACACTCTATACCCTACACCCTACACTCTACACCCTACACTCTATACCCTACACTCTAAACTCTATACCCTACACTCTACACTCTATACCCTACACTCTATAACATACACTCTATACCCTACACTCTATACCCTACTCTCTATTCCCTACACTCTATACCATACACTCTATAACATACACTCTACACTCTATACCCTACACTCTATACCATACACTCTACACCATACACTCTATAGCATACACTCTATACCCTACACTCTACACTCTATACCCTACACTCTATACCCTACACTCTATACCCTACACTATACACTCTATACCCTACACTCTACACTTTATACCCTACTCTCTATATCCTACACTCTATACCCTACACTCTACAACCTGCACTCTATACCCTACACTCTATACCCTACACCTTACACTCTATACCCTACACTCTATACCCTACACTCTATACCCTACACTCTATAGCCTACACTCTATAGCCTACACTCTATAGCCTACACTCTACACTCTACTCTATACCCTACACTCTATACCCTACACTCTATTCCCTACACTCTACACTCTATACCCTACACTCTATACCCTACACTCTATACCCTACACTCTACACCCTACACTCTACACCCTACACTCTAATCCCTACACTCTAATCCCTACACTCTAATCCCTACACCCTACACTCTATACCCTACACTCTATACCCTACACTCTATACCCTACACCCTACACTCTATACTCTATACCCTACACTCTACACCCTACACTCTACACCCTACACTCTACACTCTATACCCTACACTCTACACCCTGCACTCTGTACCCTACACTCTACACTCTTTACCCTACACTCTATACCCTACATTCTATACCCTACACTCTATACCCTACACTCTAATCCCTACACTCTACACTCTATACCCTACACTCTATACCCTACACTCTATACCCTACACTCTACACCCTACACTCTACACCCTACACTCTAATCCCTACACTCTAATCCCTACACCCTACACTCTATACCCTACACTCTATACCCTACACTCTATACCCTACACTCTATACCCTACACCCTACACTCTACACCCTACACTCTATACCCTACACTCTACACCCTGCACTCTGTACCCTACACTCTACACTCTTTACCCTACACTCTATACCCTTCACTCTATACCCTACACTCTATACCCTACACTCTATACACTAAACTCTAAACTCTATACCCTACACTCTACACTCTATACCCTACACTCTATAACATACACTCTATACCCTACACTCTATACCCTACACTCTATACCCTACACTCTATACCCTACACTCTACACCATACACTCTACACCATACACTCTACACCATACACTCTACACCATACACTCTATACCCTACACGATACACTTTATACCCTACACTCTATACCCTACACTCTATACCCTACACTATACACTCTATACCCTACACTCTACACCCTACACTCTTTACCCTACACTCTACAACCTGCACTCTATACCCTACACTCTACACCCTACACTCTATACCCTACACTCTATACCCTACACTCTATACCCTACACTCTACACTCTATACCCTACACTCTATAGCCTACACTCTACACTCTATACCCTACACTCTATACCCTGCACTCTATACCCTACACTCTACACTCTATACCCTACACTCTACTCCCTACACTCTACACCCTACAGTCTATACCCTACGCTCTACACTCTATACCTTACACTCTACACTCTATACCTACACTCTACACTCTATTCCCTACACTCTATACCCTACACTCTATACCCTACATTCTATACCCTACACTCTACACTCTATACCCTACAATCTATACGCCACACTCTATACCCTACAGTCTATACCCTACACTCTATACCCTACACTCTACACTCTATACCATACACTCTACACTCTACACTCTATACCCTACACTCTATACCCTACACTCTATACCCTACACTCTATACCCTACAACCTACACTCTATACCCTACACTCTATACCCTACATTCTATACCCTACACTCTACACTCTATAACCTACACTCTATACCCTACACTCTATACCGTACACTCTATACCCTACACTCTACACTCTATACCCTACAATCTATACGCCACACTCTATACCCTACAGTCTATATCCTACACTCTATACCCTACACTCTACACTCTATACCATACACTCTACACTCTACACTCTATACCCTACACTCTATACCCTACACTCTATACCCTACACTCTATACCCTACACCCTACACTCTATACCCTACACTCTATACCCTACACTCTACACCCTACACTCTACACCTTACACTCTATTCCCTATACCCTACACTCTATACCCTACACTCTATACCCTACACTCTATACCCTACACTCTATACCCTACACTCTACACTCTATACCCTACACCCTATAGCCTACACTCTATACCCTACAGTATATACCCTACACTCTATACCCTACACTCTACACCTTACACCCTACACTCTATTCCCTACACTCTATACCCTACACTCTATACCCTACACTCTATACCCTACACTCTACACTCTATACCCTACACCCTACACTCTATACCCTACACTCTACACCCTATACTCTATACGCCACACTCTATACCCTACACCCTACACTCTATACCCTACACTCTACACTCTATACCCTACACTCTACACCCTACACTCTATACCCTACACTCTATACCCTACACCCTACACTCTACACTCTATACCCTACACTCTATAGCCTACACTCTACACTCTATACCCTACACTCTATACCCTGCACTCTATACCCTACACTCTACACTCTATACCCTACACTCTACTCCCTACACTCTACACCCTACAGTCTATACCCTACGCTCTACACTCTATACCTTACACTCTACACTCTATACCTACACTCTACACTCTATTCCCTACACTCTATACCCTACACTCTATACCCTACATTCTATACCCTACACTCTACACTCTATACCCTACAATCTATACGCCACACTCTATACCCTACAGTCTATACCCTACACTCTACACTCTATACCATACACTCTACACTCTACACTCTATACCCTACACTCTATACCCTACACTCTATACCCTACACTCTATACCCTACACCCTACACTCTATACCCTACACTCTATTCCCTACATTCTATACCCTACACTCTACACTCTATACCCTACACTCTATACCCTACACTCTATACCGTACACTCTATACCCTACACTCTACACTCTATACCCTACAATCTATACGCCACACTCTATACCCTACAGTCTATATCCTACACTCTATACCCTACACTCTACACTCTATACCATACACTCTACACTCTACACTCTATACCCTACACTCTATACCCTACACTCTATACCCTACACTCTATACCCTACACCCTACACTCTATACCCTACACTCTATACCCTACACTCTACACCCTACACTCTACACCTTACACTCTATACCCTATACCCTACGCTCTATACCCTACACTCTATACCCTACACTCTATACCCTACACTCTATACCCTACACTCTACACTCTATACCCTACACCCTATAGCCTACACTCTATACCCTACAGTATATACCCTACACTCTATACCCTACACTCTACACCTTACACCCTACACTCTATTCCCTACACTCTATACCCTACACTCTATACACTACACTCTATACCCTACACTCTATACCCTACACTCTACACTCTATACCCTACACCCTACACTCTATACCCTACACTCTACACCCTATACTCTATACGCCACACTCTATACCCTACACCCTACACTCTATACCCTACACTCTACACTCTATACCCTACACTCTACACCCTACACTCTATACCCTACACTCTATACCCTACACCCTACACTCTACACTCTATACCCTACACTCTACACTCTACTCCCTACACTCTACATTCTATATCCTACACTCTACACTCTATACCCTACACTCTACTCCCTACACTCTATACCCTACACTCTACACCCTACACTCTACACCCTACACTCTATACCCTACACTCTATACCCTACACTCTATACCCTACACTCTATACCCTACACTCTATACCCTACACCCTATACCCTACACTCTATACCCTACACTCTATACCCTACACTCTATACCCTACACTCTAAACTCTATACCCTACACTCTACACTCTATACCCTACACTCTATAACATACACTCTATACCCTACACTCTATACCCTACACTCTATACCCTACACTCTATACCATACACTCTGCACCCTACACTCTAATCCCTACACCCTACACTCTATACCCTACACTCTATACCCTACACTCTACACCCTACACTCTACACTCTACACCCTACACTCTATACCCTACACTCTATACCCTACACTCTATACCCTACACCCTACACTCTACACCCTACACTCTATACCCTACACTCTACACCATACACTCTACACTCTATACCCTACCCTCTACACCCTGCACTCTGTACCCTACACTCTACACTCTTTACCCTACACTCTATACCCTACATTCTATACCCTACACTCTACACTCTATACCCTACAATCTATACGCCACACTCTATACCCTACAGTCTATACCCTACACTCTATACCCTACACTCTACACTCTATACCATACACTCTACACTCTACACTCTATACCCTACACTCTATACCCTACACTCTATACCCTACACTCTATACCCTACAACCTACACTCTATACCCTACACTCTATACCCTACATTCTATACCCTACACTCTACACTCTATACCCTACACTCTATACCCTACACTCTATACCGTACACTCTATACCCTACACTCTACACTCTATACCCTACAATCTATACGCCACACTCTATACCCTACAGTCTATATCCTACACTCTATACCCTACACTCTACACTCTATACCATACACTCTACACTCTACACTCTATACCCTACACTCTATACCCTACACTCTATACCCTACACTCTATACCCTACACCCTACACTCTATACCCTACACTCTATACCCTACACTCTACACCCTACACTCTACACCTTACACTCTATTCCCTATACCCTACACTCTATACCCTACACTCTATACCCTACACTCTATACCCTACACTCTATACCCTACACTCTACACTCTATACCCTACACCCTATAGCCTACACTCTATACCCTACAGTATATACCCTACACTCTATACCCTACACTCTACACCTTACACCCTACACTCTATTCCCTACACTCTATACCCTACACTCTATACCCTACACTCTATACCCTACACTCTACACTCTATACCCTACACCCTACACTCTATACCCTACACTCTACACCCTATACTCTATACGCCACACTCTATACCCTACACCCTACACTCTATACCCTACACTCTACACTCTATACCCTACACTCTACACCCTACACTCTATACCCTACACTCTATACCCTACACCCTACACTCTACACTCTATACCCTACACTCTATAGCCTACACTCTACACTCTATACCCTACACTCTATACCCTGCACTCTATACCCTACACTCTACACTCTATACCCTACACTCTACTCCCTACACTCTACACCCTACAGTCTATACCCTACGCTCTACACTCTATACCTTACACTCTACACTCTATACCTACACTCTACACTCTATTCCCTACACTCTATACCCTACACTCTATACCCTACATTCTATACCCTACACTCTACACTCTATACCCTACAATCTATACGCCACACTCTATACCCTACAGTCTATACCCTACACTCTATACCCTACACTCTACACTCTATACCATACACTCTACACTCTACACTCTATACCCTACACTCTATACCCTACACTCTATACCCTACACTCTATACCCTACACCCTACACTCTATACCCTACACTCTATACCCTACATTCTATACCCTACACTCTACACTCTATACCCTACACTCTATACCCTACACTCTATACCGTACACTCTATACCCTACACTCTACACTCTATACCCTACAATCTATACGCCACACTCTATACCCTACAGTCTATATCCTACACTCTATACCCTACACTCTACACTCTATACCATACACTCTACACTCTACACTCTATACCCTACACTCTATACCCTACACTCTATACCCTACACTCTATACCCTACACCCTACACTCTATACCCTACACTCTATACCCTACACTCTACACCCTACACTCTACACCTTACACTCTATACCCTATACCCTACGCTCTATACCCTACACTCTATACCCTACACTCTATACCCTACACTCTATACCCTACACTCTACACTCTATACCCTACACCCTATAGCCTACACTCTATACCCTACAGTATATACCCTACACTCTATACCCTACACTCTACACCTTACACCCTACACTCTATTCCCTACACTCTATACCCTACACTCTATACACTACACTCTATACCCTACACTCTATACCCTACACTCTACACTCTATACCCTACACCCTACACTCTATACCCTACACTCTACACCCTATACTCTATACGCCACACTCTATACCCTACACCCTACACTCTATACCCTACACTCTACACTCTATACCCTACACTCTACACCCTACACTCTATACCCTACACTCTATACCCTACACCCTACACTCTACACTCTATACCCTACACTCTACACTCTACTCCCTACACTCTACATTCTATATCCTACACTCTACACTCTATACCCTACACTCTACTCCCTACACTCTATACCCTACACTCTACACCCTACACTCTACACCCTACACTCTATACCCTACACTCTATACCCTACACTCTATACCCTACACTCTATACCCTACACTCTATACCCTACACCCTATACCCTACACTCTATACCCTACACTCTATACCCTACACTCTATACCCTACACTCTAAACTCTATACCCTACACTCTACACTCTATACCCTACACTCTATAACATACACTCTATACCCTACACTCTATACCCTACACTCTATACCCTACACTCTATACCATACACTCTGCACCCTACACTCTAATCCCTACACCCTACACTCTATACCCTACACTCTATACCCTACACTCTACACCCTACACTCTACACTCTACACCCTACACTCTATACCCTACACTCTATACCCTACACTCTATACCCTACACCCTACACTCTACACCCTACACTCTATACCCTACACTCTACACCATACACTCTACACTCTATACCCTACCCTCTACACCCTGCACTCTGTACCCTACACTCTACACTCTTTACCCTACACTCTATACCCTACACTCTATACCCTACACTCTATACCCTACACTCTACACTCTATACCTTACACTCTATACCCTACACTCTATACCCTACACTCTAAACTCTATACCCTACACTCTATACCCTACACTCTATACCCTACACTCTATACCCTACACTCTACACTCTATACCCTACACTCTATACCCTACACTCTATACCCTACACTCTACACTCTATACCCTACACTCTATACCCTACACTCTATACCCTACACTCTATACCCTACACTCTACACTCTATACCCTACACTCTATACCCTACACTCTATACCCTACACTTTACACTCTATACCCTACACTCTACACTATATACCCTACACTCTATACCCTACACTCTGCACTCTGTACCCTACACTCTACACTCTATACCCTACACTCTATACCCTACACTCTACACTCTATACCATACACTCTACACCCTACACTCTATACCATACACTCTATACCCTACACTCTACACTTTATACCCTACACTCTATACCATACACTCTACACTGTATACCCTACACTCTATACCATACACTCTATACCCTACACGCTATACCCTACAATCTAATCCCTACACTCTACACTCTATACCCTCCACTCTATACCCTACACTCTACACTCTATACCCTACACTCTAATCCCTACACTCTACACCCTACACTCAACACCCTACACTCTATACCCTACACTCTATACCCTACACTCTACACTCTATACCCTACAATCTATACCCTACACTCTACACTCTATACCCTACACTCTATACCATACACTCTATACCCTACACTCTATACCATACACTCTATACCCTACACTCTATACCCTACACTCTACACCCTACACTCTATACCTTACACTCTATACCCTACACTCTATACCCTACACTCTAAACTCTATACCCTACACTCTACACTCTATACCCTATAACATACACTCTATACCCCACACTCTATACCCTACACTCTATACCCTACACTCTACACTTTATACCCTACACTCTATACCCTACACTCTATACCCTGCACTCTACACCCTGCACTCTACACCCTGCACTCTACACCCAACACTCTATACCCTACACTCTACACCCTACACTCTATAACCTACACTCTACACTCTATACCCTACACTTTATAGCCTACACTCTATACCCTACACTCTATACCCTACACTCTATACCCTACACTCTACACTCTATACCCTACACTCTATACCATACACTCTATACCCTACACTCTAAACTCTATACCCTACACTCTACACGCTATACCCTACACTCTTTAACATGCACTCTATACCCTACACTCTATACCCTACACTCTATACCCTACACTCTGTATCCTACACTCTACACTCTATACCCTACACTCTATACCATACACTCTACACCATACACTCTATAGCATACACTCTATACCCTACACTCTACACTCTATACCCTACACTCTATACCCTACACTATACACTCTATACCCTACACTCTACACTTTATACCCTACTCTCTATACCCTACACTCTATACCCTACACTCTACAACGTGCACTCTATACCCTACACTCTATACCCTACACCCTACACTCTATACCCTACACTCTATACCCTACACTCTATACCCTACACTCTATACCCTACACTCTACACTCTATGCCCTACACTCTATAACATACACTCTATACACTACACTCTATACCTTACACTCTATACCCTACACTTTACATTCTACACCCTACACTCTACAATCTATTCCCTACACTCTATACCCTACACTCTATACCCTACACTCTATACCCTACACTCTACACTCTATACCCTACACTCTATACCCTACACTCTAATCCCTACACTCTAATCCCTACACTCTACACTCTATACCCTACACTCTATACCCTACACTCTATACCCTACACTCTACACCCTACACTCTACACCCTACACTCTAATCCCTACACTCTAATCCCTACACCCTACACTCTATACCCTACACTCAATACCCTACACTCTATACCCTACACTCTACACCCTACACTCTACACTCTATACCCTACACTCTATACCCTACACAATACACTCTACACCCTACACCCTACACTCTACACTCTATACCCTACACTCTACACCCTGCACTCTGTACCCTACACTCTACACTCTTTACCCTACACTCTATACCCTACACTCTATACCCTACACTCTATACCTTACACTCTATACCCTACACTCTATACCCTACACTCTAAACTCTATACCCTACACTCTACACTCTATACCCTACACTCTATAACATACACTCTATACCCTACACTATATACCCTACACTCTATACCCTACACTCTATACCATACACTCTACACCCTACACTCTATACCATACATTCTACACCATACACTCTATAGCATACACTCTATACCCTACACTATACACTCTATACCCTACACTCTATACCCTGCACTATACACTCTATACCCTACACTCTACACTTTATACCCTACACTCTATACCGTACACTCTATACCCTACACTCTACAACCTGCACTCTATACCCTACACTCTATACCCTACACTCTACACTGTATACCATACACTCTATGCCCCACACTCTATACCCTAAACTCTACACTCTATACCCTACACTCTACACCCTAAGCTCTATACCATACACTCTATATCCTACACTCTACACTCTATACCCTACACTCTATACCCTACACTCTATACCCTACACCCTACGCTCTATAAGCTACACTCTATACCCTACACTCTATACCCTACACTCTATAACCTACACTCTATACCCTACACTCTATACCCTACACTCCATACCCTACACTCCATATCCTACACTCTATACCCTACCCTCTATACCCTACACTCTACACTCTATACCCTACACTCTATACCCTACACTCTATACCCTACACTCTACACTCTATACCATACACTCTATACCATACACTCTATACACTACACTCTATACCCTAAACTCTACACTCTATACCCTACACTCTATACCTTACACTCTATACCCTACACTTTGCACTCTACACCCTACACTCTACACTCTACATTCTATACCCTACACTCTATACCCTACACTCTCTACTCCACACTCTATACCCTACACTCTATACCCTACACTCTATACCCTACACTCTACACCCTACACTCTACACTCTATAGCCTACACTCTATACCCTACACTCTATACCCTACACTCTATACCCTACACTCTATACACTACAATCTACACTTTATACCCTACACTCTATACCATACACTCTATACCCTACACTCTACATCCTGCACTCTATACCCTACACTCTATACCCTACACTCTACACTCTATACCCTACACTCTATACCCTACACTCTTTACCCTACACTCTACACTCTATACCCTACACTCTATACCCTACACTCTACACTTTATACCCTACACTCTATACCATACACTCTATACCCTACACTCCATACCCTACACTCTACACTTTATACCCCACACTCTATACCATACACTCTATACCCTACACTCTACACCTTAGACTCTATACCCTACATTCTATCCCCTACACTCTACACTCTATACCCTACACTCTACACTCTACTCTATTCCCTACACTCTATACCCTACACTCTACACTCTATACCCTACACTCTACACCCTACACTCTATACCCTACACTCTATACCCTACACTCTATACCCTACACTCTAATCCCTACACTCTATACCCTACACTCTATACCATACACTCTACACCCTACACCCTACACTCTACACCCTACACTCTATACCCTATACCCTACACTCTATACCCTACACTCTATACCCTACACTGTACACTCTACACCCTACACTCTACGCTTTATACCCTACACTCTATACCCTACACTCTATACCCTACACTCCATACCCTACACTCTACACCCTACACTCTACACCCTACACTCTAATCCCTACACTCTAATCCCTACACCCTACACTCTATACCCTACACTCTATACCCTACACTCTACACCCTACACTCTACACTCTACACCCTACACTCTATACCCTACACTCTATACCCTACACTCTATACCCTACACCCTACACTCTACACCCTACACTCTATACCCTACACTCTACACTCTATACCCTACACTCTACACCCTGCACTCTGTACCCTACACTCTACACTCTACACCCTACACTCTATACCCTACACTCTATACCCTACACCCTACACTCTACACCCTACACTCTATACACTACACTCTACACTTTATACCCTACACTATATACCATACACTCTATACCCTACACTCTACAATTTGCACTCTATACCCTACACTCTATACCCTACACTCTACACTCTATACCCTACACTCTATACCCTACACTCTTTACCCTACACTCTACACTCTATACCCTACACTCTATACCCTACAGTCTACACTTTATACCCTACACTCTATACCATACACTCTATACCCTACACTCCATACCCTACACTCTACACTTTATACCCCACACTCTATACCATACACTCTACACCCTACACTCTACACCTTACACTCTATACCCTACATTCTATCCCCTACACTCTACACTCTATACCCTACATTCTACACTCTACTCTATACCCTACACTCTATACCCTACACTCTACACTCTATACCCTACACTCTACACCCTACACTCTATACCCTACACTCTATACCTACACTCTAATCCCTACACTCTATACCCTACACTCTATACCATACACTCTACACCCTACACCCTACACTCTACACCCTACACTCTATACCCTATACCCTACACTCTATACCCTACACTCTATTCCCTACACTCTATACCCTACACTATACACTCTATACCCTACACTCTACGCTTTATACCCTACACTCTATACCCTACACTCTATACCCTACACTCTATACCCTACACTCTACACCCTACACTCTACACCCTACACTCTAATCCCTACACTCTAATCCCTACACCCTACACTCTATACCCTACACTCTATACCCTACACTCTACACCCTACACCCTACACTCTACACCCTACACTCTATACCCTACACTCTATACCCTACACTTTATACCCTACACCCTACACTCTACACCCTACACTCTATACCCTACACTCTACGCTTTATACCCTACACTCTATACCCTACACTCTATACCCTACACTCTA
This sequence comes from Ranitomeya imitator, assembly GCF_032444005.1. Taxonomy (NCBI): domain Eukaryota; kingdom Metazoa; phylum Chordata; class Amphibia; order Anura; family Dendrobatidae; genus Ranitomeya; species Ranitomeya imitator. Next base: position 438,089 of record NW_027194669.1, on the reverse strand, counting down.
TACCCTACACTCTACACCCTACACTCTAATCCCTACACTCTAATCCCTACACCCTACACTCTATACCCTACACTCTATACCCTACACTCTACACCCTACACTCTACACTCTACACCCTACACTCTATACCCTACACTCTATACACTACACTTTATACCCTACACCCTACACTCTACACCCTACACTCTATACCCTACACTCTACACTCTATACCCTACACTCTATAGCCTACACTCTATACCCTACACTCTAATCCCTACACTCTGCACTCTATACCCTACACTCTATACCATACACTCTATACCCTACACTCTATACCATACACTCTATACCATACACTCTATACCCTACACTCTATACCCTACACTCTATACCCTACACTCTACACCCTACACTCTACACCTTACACTCTATACCCTACACTCTATACCCTACACTCTACACTCTATACCCTACACTCTATAGCCTACACTCTACACTCTATACCCTGCACTCTATACCCTGCACTCTATACCCTACACTCTACACTCTATACCCTACACTCTACTCCCTACACTCTACACCCTACAGTCTATACCCTACACTCTACACTCTATACCTTACACTCTACACTCTATACCTTACACTCTACACTCTATTCCCTACACTCTATACCCTACACTCTATACCCTACATTCTATACCCTACACTCTACACTCTATACCCTACACTCTATACCCTACACTCTATACCGTACACTCTATACCCTACACTCTACACTCTATACCCTACAATCTATACGCCACACTCTATACCCTACAGTCTATACCCTACACTCTATACCCTACACTCTACACTCTATACCATACACTCTACACTCTACACTCTATACCCTACACTCTATACCCTACACTCTATACCCTACACTCTATACCCTACTCCCTACACTCTATACCCTACACTCTATACCCTACACTCTACACCCTACACTCTACACCTTACACTCTATACCCTATACCCTACACTCTATACCCTACACTCTATACCCTACACTCTATACCCTACACTCTACACTCTATACCCTACACTCTATAGCCTACACTCCATACCCTACAGTATATACCCTACACTCTATACCCTACACTCTACACCTTACACCCTACACTCTATTCCCTACACTCTATACCCTACACTCTATACCCTACACTCTATACCCTACACTCTATACCCTACACTCTACACTCTATACCCTACACCCTACACTCTATACCCTACACTCTACACCCTATACTCTATACGCCACACTCTATACCCTACACCCTACACTCTATACCCTACACTCTACACTCTATACCCTACACTCTACACCCTACACTCTATACCCTACACTCTATACCCTACACCCTACACTCTACACTCTATACCCTACACTCTACACTCTACTCCCTACACTCTACACTCTATACCCTACACTCTACACTCTATACCCTACACTCTACTCCCTACACTCTATACCCTACACTCTACACCCTACACTCTACACCCTACACTCTATACCCTACACTCTATACCCTACACTCTTTACCCTACACTCTATACCCTACACTCTACACCCTACACTCTACACCCTACACTCTATACCCTACACTCTATACCCTACACTCTATACCCTACACTCTATACCCTACACTCTATACGCTACACTCTACACCCTACACTCTACACCCTACACTCTACACCCTACACTCTGTACCCTACACTCTATACCCTACACTCTATACCCTACACTCTATACCCTACATTCTATACCCTACACTCTACACTCTATACCCTACACTCTATACCCTACACTCTATACCGTACACTCTATACCCTACACTCTACACTCTATACCCTACAATCTATACGCCACACTCTATACCCTACAGTCTATACCCTACACTCTATACCCTACACTCTACACTCTATACCATACACTCTACACTCTACACTCTATACCCTACACTCTATACCCTACACTCTATACCCTACACTCTATACCCTACTCCCTACACTCTATACCCTACACTCTATACCCTACACTCTACACCCTACACTCTACACCTTACACTCTATACCCTATACCCTACACTCTATACCCTACACTCTATACCCTACACTCTATACCCTACACTCTACACTCTATACCCTACACTCTATAGCCTACACTCCATACCCTACAGTATATACCCTACACTCTATACCCTACACTCTACACCTTACACCCTACACTCTATTCCCTACACTCTATACCCTACACTCTATACCCTACACTCTATACCCTACACTCTATACCCTACACTCTACACTCTATACCCTACACCCTACACTCTATACCCTACACTCTACACCCTATACTCTATACGCCACACTCTATACCCTACACCCTACACTCTATACCCTACACTCTACACTCTATACCCTACACTCTACACCCTACACTCTATACCCTACACTCTATACCCTACACCCTACACTCTACACTCTATACCCTACACTCTACACTCTACTCCCTACACTCTACACTCTATACCCTACACTCTACACTCTATACCCTACACTCTACTCCCTACACTCTATACCCTACACTCTACACCCTACACTCTACACCCTACACTCTATACCCTACACTCTATACCCTACACTCTTTACCCTACACTCTATACCCTACACTCTACACCCTACACTCTACACCCTACACTCTATACCCTACACTCTATACCCTACACTCTATACCCTACACTCTATACCCTACACTCTATACGCTACACTCTACACCCTACACTCTACACCCTACACTCTACACCCTACACTCTGTACCCTACACTCTATACCCTACACTCTACACTCTTTACCCTACACTCTATACCCTACACCCTATACCCTACACTCTATACCCTACACTCTATACCCTACACTCTATACCCTACACTCTATACCCTACACTCTACACTCTATACCCTACACTCTATAACATACACTTTATACCCTACACTCTATACCCTACACTCTATACCCTACACTCTACACTCTATACCCTACACTCTATACCATACACTCTATACCCTACACTCTAAACTCTATACCCTACACTCTACACGCTATACCCTACACTCTTTAACATGCACTCTATACCCTACACTCTATACCCTACACTCTATACCCTACACTCTGTATCCTACACTCTACACTCTATACCCTACACTCTATACCATACACTCTACACCATACACTCTATAGCATACACTCTATACCCTACACTCTACACTCTATACCCTACACTCTATACCCTACACTATACACTCTATACCCTACACTCTACACTTTATACCCTACTCTCTATACCCTACACTCTATACCCTACACTCTACAACGTGCACTCTATACCCTACACTCTATACCCTACACCCTACACTCTATACCCTACACTCTATACCCTACACTCTATACCCTACACTCTATGCCCTACACTCTATAACATACACTCTATACACTACACTCTATACCTTACACTCTATACCCTACACTTTACATTCTACACCCTACACTCTACAATCTATTCCCTACACTCTATACCCTACACTCTATACCCTACACTCTATACCCTACACTCTACACTCTATACCCTACACTCTATACCCTACACTCTAATCCCTACACTCTAATCCCTACACTCTACACTCTATACCCTACACTCTATACCCTACACTCTATACCCTACACTCTACACCCTACACTCTACACCCTACACTCTAATCCCTACACTCTAATCCCTACACCCTACACTCTATACCCTACACTCAATACCCTACACTCTATACCCTACACTCTACACCCTACACTCTACACTCTATACCCTACACTCTATACCCTACACAATACACTCTACACCCTACACCCTACACTCTACACTCTATACCCTACACTCTACACCCTGCACTCTGTACCCTACACTCTACACTCTTTACCCTACACTCTATACCCTACACTCTATACCCTACACTCTATACCTTACACTCTATACCCTACACTCTATACCCTACACTCTAAACTCTATACCCTACACTCTACACTCTATACCCTACACTCTATAACATACACTCTATACCCTACACTATATACCCTACACTCTATACCCTACACTCTATACCATACACTCTACACCCTACACTCTATACCATACATTCTACACCATACACTCTATAGCATACACTCTATACCCTACACTATACACTCTATACCCTACACTCTATACCCTGCACTATACACTCTATACCCTACACTCTACACTTTATACCCTACACTCTATACCGTACACTCTATACCCTACACTCTACAACCTGCACTCTATACCCTACACTCTATACCCTACACTCTACACTGTATACCATACACTCTATGCCCCACACTCTATACCCTAAACTCTACACTCTATACCCTACACTCTACACCCTAAGCTCTATACCATACACTCTATACCCTACACTCTACACTCTATACCCTACACTCTATACCCTACACTCTATACCCTACACCCTACGCTCTATAAGCTACACTCTATACCCTACACTCTATACCCTACACTCTATAACCTACACTCTATACCCTACACTCTATACCCTACACTCCATACCCTACACTCCATACCCTACACTCTATACCCTACCCTCTATACCCTACACTCTACACTCTATACCCTACACTCTATACCCTACACTCTATACCCTACACTCTACACTCTATACCATACACTCTATACCATACACTCTATACACTACACTCTATACCCTAAACTCTACACTCTATACCATACACTCTATAATATACACTCTATACACTACACTCTATACCTTACACTCTATACCCTACACTTTGCACTCTACACCCTACACTCTACACTCTACATTCTATACCCTACACTCTATACCCTACACTCTCTACTCCACACTCTATACCCTACACTCTATACCCTACACTCTATACCCTACACTCTACACCCTACACTCTACACTCTATAGCCTACACTCTATACCCTACACTCTATACCCTACACTCTATACCCTACACTCTATACACTACAATCTACACTTTATACCCTACACTCTATACCATACACTCTATACCCTACACTCTACATCCTGCACTCTATACCCTACACTCTATACCCTACACTCTACACTCTATACCCTACACTCTATACCCTACACTCTACACTTTATACCCTACACTCTATACCATACACTCTATACCCTACACTCCATACCCTACACTCTACACTTTATACCCCACACTCTATACCATACACTCTATACCCTACACTCTACACCTTAGACTCTATACCCTACATTCTATCCCCTACACTCTACACTCTATACCCTACACTCTACACTCTACTCTATTCCCTACACTCTATACCCTACACTCTACACTCTATACCCTACACTCTACACCCTACACTCTATACCCTACACTCTATACCCTACACTCTATACCCTACACTCTAATCCCTACACTCTATACCCTACACTCTATACCATACACTCTACACCCTACACCCTACACTCTACACCCTACACTCTATACCCTATACCCTACACTCTATACCCTACACTCTATACCCTACACTGTACACTCTATACCCTACACTCTACGCTTTATACCCTACACTCTATACCCTACACTCTATACCCTACACTCCATACCCTACACTCTACACCCTACACTCTACACCCTACACTCTAATCCCTACACTCTAATCCCTACACCCTACACTCTATACCCTACACTCTATACCCTACACTCTACACCCTACACTCTACACTCTACACCCTACACTCTATACCCTACACTCTATACCCTACACTCTATACCCTACACCCTACACTCTACACCCTACACTCTATACCCTACACTCTACACTCTATACCCTACACTCTACACCCTGCACTCTGTACCCTACACTCTACACTCTACACCCTACACTCTATACCCTACACTCTATACCCTACACCCTACACTCTACACCCTACACTCTATACACTACACTCTACACTTTATACCCTACACTATATACCATACACTCTATACCCTACACTCTACAATTTGCACTCTATACCCTACACTCTATACCCTACACTCTACACTCTATACCCTACACTCTATACCCTACACTCTTTACCCTACACTCTACACTCTATACCCTACACTCTATACCCTACAGTCTACACTTTATACCCTACACTCTATACCATACACTCTATACCCTACACTCCATACCCTACACTCTACACTTTATACCCCACACTCTATACCATACACTCTACACCCTACACTCTACACCTTACACTCTATACCCTACATTCTATCCCCTACACTCTACACTCTATACCCTACATTCTACACTCTACTCTATACCCTACACTCTATACCCTACACTCTACACTCTATACCCTACACTCTACACCCTACACTCTATACCCTACACTCTATACCTACACTCTAATCCCTACACTCTATACCCTACACTCTATACCATACACTCTACACCCTACACCCTACACTCTACACCCTACACTCTATACCCTATACCCTACACTCTATACCCTACACTCTATTCCCTACACTCTATACCCTACACTATACACTCTATACCCTACACTCTACGCTTTATACCCTACACTCTATACCCTACACTCTATACCCTACACTCTATACCCTACACTCTACACCCTACACTCTACACCCTACACTCTAATCCCTACACTCTAATCCCTACACCCTACACTCTATACCCTACACTCTATACCCTACACTCTACACCCTACACCCTACACTCTACACCCTACACTCTATACCCTACACTCTATACCCTACACTTTATACCCTACACCCTACACTCTACACCCTACACTCTATACCCTACACTCTACGCTTTATACCCTACACTCTATACCCTACACTCTATACCCTACACTCTATACCCTACACTCTACACCCTACACTCTAATCCCTACACTCTAATCCCTACACCCTACACTCTATACCCTACACTCTATACCCTACACTCTACACCCTACACTCTACACTCTACACCCTACACTCTATACCCTACACTCTATACCCTACACTTTATACCCTACACCCTACACTCTACACCCTACACTCTATACCCTACACTTTACACTCTATACCCTACACTCTATAGCCTACACTCTATACCCTACACTCTAATCCCTACACTCTGCACTCTATACCCTACACTCTATACCATACACTCTATACCCTACACTCTATACCATACACTCTATACCATACACTCTATACCCTACACTCTATACCCTACACTCTATACCCTACACTCTACACCCTACACTCTACACCTTACACTCTATACCCTACACTCTATACCCTACACTCTACACTCTATACCCTACACTCTATAGCCTACACTCTACACTCTATACCCTGCACTCTATACCCTGCACTCTATACCCTACACTCTACACTCTATACCCTACACTCTACTCCCTACACTCTACACCCTACAGTCTATACCCTACACTCTACACTCTATACCTTACACTCTACACTCTATACCTTACACTCTACACTCTATTCCCTACACTCTATACCCTACACTCTATACCCTACATTCTATACCCTACACTCTACACTCTATACCCTACACTCTATACCCTACACTCTATACCGTACACTCTATACCCTACACTCTACACTCTATACCCTACAATCTATACGCCACACTCTATACCCTACAGTCTATACCCTACACTCTATACCCTACACTCTACACTCTATACCATACACTCTACACTCTACACTCTATACCCTACACTCTATACCCTACACTCTATACCCTACACTCTATACCCTACTCCCTACACTCTATACCCTACACTCTATACCCTACACTCTACACCCTACACTCTACACCTTACACTCTATACCCTATACCCTACACTCTATACCCTACACTCTATACCCTACACTCTATACCCTACACTCTACACTCTATACCCTACACTCTATAGCCTACACTCCATACCCTACAGTATATACCCTACACTCTATACCCTACACTCTACACCTTACACCCTACACTCTATTCCCTACACTCTATACCCTACACTCTATACCCTACACTCTATACCCTACACTCTATACCCTACACTCTACACTCTATACCCTACACCCTACACTCTATACCCTACACTCTACACCCTATACTCTATACGCCACACTCTATACCCTACACCCTACACTCTATACCCTACACTCTACACTCTATACCCTACACTCTACACCCTACACTCTATACCCTACACTCTATACCCTACACCCTACACTCTACACTCTATACCCTACACTCTACACTCTACTCCCTACACTCTACACTCTATACCCTACACTCTACACTCTATACCCTACACTCTACTCCCTACACTCTATACCCTACACTCTACACCCTACACTCTACACCCTACACTCTATACCCTACACTCTATACCCTACACTCTTTACCCTACACTCTATACCCTACACTCTACACCCTACACTCTACACCCTACACTCTATACCCTACACTCTATACCCTACACTCTATACCCTACACTCTATACGCTACACTCTACACCCTACACTCTACACCCTACACTCTACACCCTACACTCTGTACCCTACACTCTATACCCTACACTCTACACTCTTTACCCTACACTCTATACCCTACACTCTATACCCTACACCCTATACCCTACACTCTATACCCTACACTCTATACCCTACACTCTATACCCTACACTCTATACCCTACACTCTACACTCTATACCCTACACTCTATAACATACACTTTATACCCTACACTCTATACCCTACACTCTATACCCTACACTCTATACCATACACTCTACACCCTACACTCTAATCCCTACACCCTACACTCTATACCCTACACTCTATACCCTACACTCTATACCCTACACTCTACACCCTACACTCTACACTCTACACCCTACACTCTATACCCTTCACTCTATACCCTACACTCTATACCCTACACCCTACACTCTACACCCTACACTCTATACCCTACACTCTAAACTCTATACCCTACACTCTACACTCTATACCCTACACTCTATAACATACACTCTATACCCTACACTCTATACCCTACACTCTATACCCTACACTCTATACCATACACTCTATACCATACACTCTACACTCTATACCCTACACTCTATACACTACACTCTACACCCTACACTCTACACCCTACACTCTATACCCTACACTCTATACCCTACACTTTTTACCCTACACTCTATACCCTGCACTCTACACCGTACACTCTACACCCTACACTCTATACCCTACACTCTATACCCTACACTCTATACCCTACACTCTATACCCTACACTCTATACGCTACACTCTATACCCTACACTCTACACCCTACACTCTACACCCTACACTCTGTACCCTACACTCTATACCCTACACTCTACACTCTTTACCCTACACTCTATACCCTACACTCTATACCCTACACCCTATACCCTACACTCTATACCCTACACTCTATACCCTACACTCTATGCCCTACACTCTATACCCTACACTCTACACTCTATACCCTACACTCTATAACATACACTTTATACCCTACACTCTATACCCTACACTCTATACCCTACACTCTATACCATACACTCTACACCCTACACTCTAATCCCTACACCCTACACTCTATACCCTACACTCTATACCCTACACTCTATACCCTACACTCTACACCCTACACTCTATACCCTACACGCTATACCCTACACTCTATACCCTACACCCTACACTCTACACCCTACACTCTATACCCTACACTCTAAACTCTATACCCTACACTCTACACTCTATACCCTACACTCTATAACATACACTCTATACCCTACACTCTATACCCTACACTCTATACCCTACACTCTATACCATACACTCTATACCATACACTCTATACTCTATACCCTACACTCTATACCATACACTCTACACCATACACTCTATAGCATACACTCTATACCCTACACTCTACACTCTATACCCTACACTCTATACCCTACACTCTATACCCTACACTATACACTCTATACCCTACACTCTACACTTTATACCCTACTCTCTATATCCTACACTCTATACCCTACACTCTACAACCTGCACTCTATACCCTACACTCTATACCCTACACCTTACACTCTATACCCTACACTCTATACCCTACACTCTATAGCCTACACTCTATAGCCTACACTCTATAGCCTACACTCTACACTCTACTCTATACCCTACACTCTATACCCTACACTCTAATCCCTACACTCTACACTCTATACCCTACACTCTATACCCTACACTCTATACCCTACACTCTACACCCTACACTCTACACCCTACCCTCTAATCCCTACACTCTAATCCCTACACTCTAATCCCTACACCCTACACTCTATACCCTGCACTCTACACTCTTTACCCTACACTCTATACCCTACATTCTATACCCTACACTCTATACCCTACACTCTAATCCCTACTCTCTACACTCTATACCCTACACTCTATACCCTACACTCTATACCCTACACTCTACACTCTATACCATACACTCTACACTCTACACTCTATACCCTACACTCTATACCCTACACTCTATACCCTACACTCTATACCCTACTCCCTACACTCTATACCCTACACTCTATACCCTACACTCTACACCCTACACTCTACACCTTACACTCTATACCCTATACCCTACACTCTATACCCTACACTCTATACCCTACACTCTATACCCTACACTCTACACTCTATACCCTACACTCTATAGCCTACACTCCATACCCTACAGTATATACCCTACACTCTATACCCTACACTCTACACCTTACACCCTACACTCTATTCCCTACACTCTATACCCTACACTCTATACCCTACACTCTATACCCTACACTCTATACCCTACACTCTACACTCTATACCCTACACCCTACACTCTATACCCTACACTCTACACCCTATACTCTATACGCCACACTCTATACCCTACACCCTACACTCTATACCCTACACTCTACACTCTATACCCTACACTCTACACCCTACACTCTATACCCTACACTCTATACCCTACACCCTACACTCTACACTCTATACCCTACACTCTACACTCTACTCCCTACACTCTACACTCTATACCCTACACTCTACACTCTATACCCTACACTCTACTCCCTACACTCTATACCCTACACTCTACACCCTACACTCTACACCCTACACTCTATACCCTACACTCTATACCCTACACTCTTTACCCTACACTCTATACCCTACACTCTACACCCTACACTCTACACCCTACACTCTATACCCTACACTCTATACCCTACACTCTATACCCTACACTCTATACCCTACACTCTATACGCTACACTCTACACCCTACACTCTACACCCTACACTCTACACCCTACACTCTGTACCCTACACTCTATACCCTACACTCTACACTCTTTACCCTACACTCTATACCCTACACTCTATACCCTACACCCTATACCCTACACTCTATACCCTACACTCTATACCCTACACTCTATACCCTACACTCTATACCCTACACTCTACACTCTATACCCTACACTCTATAACATACACTTTATACCCTACACTCTATACCCTACACTCTATACCCTACACTCTATACCATTCACTCTACACCCTACACTCTAATCCCTACACCCTACACTCTATACCCTACACTCTATACCCTACACTCTATACCCTACACTCTACACCCTACACTCTACACTCTACACCCTACACTCTATACCCTACACTCTATACCCTACACTCTATACCCTACACCCTACACTCTACACCCTACACTCTATACCCTACACTCTAAACTCTATACCCTACACTCTACACTCTATACCCTACACTCTATAACATACACTCTATACCCTACACTCTATACCCTACACTCTATACCCTACACTCTATACCATACACTCTATACCATACACTCTACACTCTATACCCTACACTCTATACACTACACTCTACACCCTACACTCTACACCCTACACTCTATACCCTACACTCTATACCCTACACTTTTTACCCTACACTCTATACCCTGCACTCTACACCGTACACTCTACACCCTACACTCTATACCCTACACTCTATACCCTACACTCTATACCCTACACTCTATACCCTACACTCTATACGCTACACTCTATACCCTACACTCTACACCCTACACTCTACACCCTACACTCTGTACCCTACACTCTATACCCTACACTCTACACTCTTTACCCTACACTCTATACCCTACACTCTATACCCTACACCCTATACCCTACACTCTATACCCTACACTCTATACCCTACACTCTATGCCCTACACTCTATACCCTACACTCTACACGCTATACCCTACACTCTATAACATACACTTTATACCCTACACTCTATACCCTACACTCTATACCCTACACTCTATACCATACACTCTACACCCTACACTCTAATCCCTACACCCTACACTCTATACCCTACACTCTATACCCTACACTCTATACCCTACACTCTACACCCTACACTCTATACCCTACACGCTATACCCTACACTCTATACCCTACACCCTACACTCTACACCCTACACTCTATACCCTACACTCTAAACTCTATACCCTACACTCTACACTCTATACCCTACACTCTATAACATACACTCTATACCCTACACTCTATACCCTACACTCTATACCCTACACTCTATACCATACACTCTATACCATACACTCTATACTCTATACCCTACACTCTATACCATACACTCTACACCATACACTCTATAGCATACACTCTATACCCTACACTCTACACTCTATACCCTACACTCTATACCCTACACTCTATACCCTACACTATACACTCTATACCCTACACTCTACACTTTATACCCTACTCTCTATATCCTACACTCTATACCCTACACTCTACAACCTGCACTCTATACCCTACACTCTATACCCTACACCTTACACTCTATACCCTACACTCTATACCCTACACTCTATAGCCTACACTCTATAGCCTACACTCTATAGCCTACACTCTACACTCTACTCTATACCCTACACTCTATACCCTACACTCTAATCCCTACACTCTACACTCTATACCCTACACTCTATACCCTACACCCTACACTCTACACTCTATACCCTACACTCTACACCTAACACTCTACACCCTACACTCTACACTCTATACCCTACACTCTACACCCTGCACTCTGTACCCTGCACTCTACACTCTTTACCCTACACTCTATACCCTACATTCTATACCCTACACTCTATACCCTACACTCTAATCCCTACTCTCTACACTCTATACCCTACACTCTATACCCTACACTCTATACCCTACACTCTACACCCTACACTCTACACCCTACACTCTAATCCCTACACTCTAATCCCTACACCCTACACTCTATACCCTACACTCTATACCCTACACTCTATACCCTACACTTTATACCCTACACCCTACACTCTACACCCTACACTCTATACCCTACACTCTACACCCTGCACTCTGTACCCTACACTCTACACTCTTTACCCTACACTCTATACCCTTCACTCTATACCCTACACTCTATACCCTACACTCTATACACTAAACTCTAAACTCTATACCCTACACTCTACACTCTATACCCTACACTCTATAACATACACTCTATACCCTACACTCTATACCCTACACTCTATACCCTACACTCTATACCCTACACTCTACACCATACACTCTACACCATACACTCTACACCATACACTCTAGAGCATACACTCTATACCTTACACGATACACTCTATACCCTACACTCTATACCCTACACTCTATACCCTACACTATACACTCTATACCCTACACTCTACACCCTACACTCTATACCCTACACTCTACAACCTGCACTCTATACCCTACACTCTACACCCTACACTCTATACCCTACACTCTATACCCTACACTCTATACCCTACACTCTACACTCTATACCCTACACTCTATAGCCTACACTCTACACTCTACACCCTACACTCTATACCCTGCACTCTATACCCTACACTCTACACTCTATACCCTACACTCTACTCCCTACACTCTACACCCTACAGTCTATACCCTACGCTCTACACTCTATACCTTACACTCTACACTCTATACCTTACACTCTACACTCTATTCCCTACACTCTATACCCTACACTCTATACCCTACATTCTATACCCTACACTCTACACTCTATACCCTACAATCTATACGCCACACTCAATACCCTACAGTCTATACCCTACACTCTATACCCTACACTCTACACTCTATACCATACACTCTACACTCTACACTCTATACCCTACACTCTATACCCTACACTCTATACCCTACACTCTATACCCTACACCCTACACTCTATACCCTACACTCTATACCCTACACTCTACACCCTACACTCTACACCTTACACTCTATACCCTATACCCTACACTCTATACCCTACACTCTATACCCTACACTCTACACTCTATACCCTACACTCTATAGCCTACACTCCATACCCTACAGTATATACCCTACACTCTATACCCTACACTCTACACCTTACACCCTACACTCTATTCCCTACACTCTATACCCTACACTCTATACCCTACACTCTATACCCTACACTCCATACCCTACACTCTACACTCTATACCCTACACCCTACACTCTATACCCTACACGCTACACCCTATACTCTATACGCCACACTCTATACCCTACACCCTACACTCTATACCCTACACTCTACACTCTATACCCTACACTCTACACCCTACACTCTATACCCTACACCCTACACTCTATACCCTACACTCTACACTCTACTCCCTACACTCTACACTCTATACCCTACACTCTACACTCTATACCCTACACTCTACTCCCTACACTCTATACCCTACACTCTACACCCTACACTCTACACCCTACACTCTATACCCTACACTCTATACCCTACACTCTATACCCTACACTCTATACGCTACACTCTACACCCTACACTCTACACCCTACACTCTCTACCCTACACTCTATACCCTACACTCTACACTCTTTACCCTACACTCTATACCCTACACTCTATACCCTACACCCTATACCCTACACTCTATACCCTACACTCTATACCCTACACTCTATACCCTACACTCTACACTCTATACCCTACACTCTATAACATACACTCTACACCCTACACTCTACACCCTACACTCTATACCCTACACTCTATACCCTACACTCTATACCCTACACTCTATACGCTACACTCTACACCCTACACTCTCTACCCTACACTCTATACCCTACACTCTACACTCTTTACCCTACACTCTTTACCCTACACTCTATACCCTACACTCTACACCCTACACTCTACACCCTACACTCTATACCCTACACTCTATACCCTACACTCTATACCCTACACTCTATACCCTACACTCTATACGCTACACTCTACACCCTACACTCTACACCCTACACTCTCTACCCTACACTCTATACCCTACACTCTACACTCTTTACCCTACACTCTATACCCTACACTCTATACCCTACACCCTATACCCTACACTCTATACCCTACACTCTATACCCTACACTCTATACCCTACACTCTACACTCTATACCCTACACTCTATAACATACACTCTATACCCTACACTCTATACCCTACACTCTATACCCTACACTCTATACCCTACACCCTACACTCTACACCCTACACTCTATACCCTACACTCTACACTCTATACCCTACACTCTACACCCTGCACTCTGTACCCTACACTCTACACTCTACACCCTACACTCTATACCCTACACTCTATACCCTACACTCTATACCCTACACCCTACACTCTACACCCTACACTCTATACACTACACTCTACACTTTATACCCTACACTCTATACCATACACTCTATACCCTACACTCTACAATTTGCACTCTATACCCTACACTCTATACCCTACACTCTACACTCTATACCCTACACTCTATACCTTACACTCTTTACCCTACACTCTACACTCTATACCCTACACTCTATACCCTACAGTCTACACTTTATACCCTACACTCTATACCATACACTCTATACCCTACACTCCATA
Source organism: Ranitomeya imitator (assembly GCF_032444005.1). NCBI lineage: Eukaryota > Metazoa > Chordata > Amphibia > Anura > Dendrobatidae > Ranitomeya > Ranitomeya imitator. The sequence continues at coordinate 421,723 of NW_027194669.1, read as the reverse complement.
CCCTACACTCTACACTTTATACCCCACACTCTATACCATACACTCTACACCCTACACTCTACACCTTACACTCTATACCCTACATTCTATCCTCTACACTCTACACTCTATACCCTACACTCTACACTCTACTCTATACCCTACACTCTATACCCTACACTCTACACTCTATACCCTACACTCTACACCCTACACTCTATACCCTACACTCTATACCTACACTCTAATCCCTACACTCTATACCCTACACTCTATACCATACACTCTACACCCTACACCCTACACTCTACACCCTACACTCTATACCCTATACCCTACACTCTATACCCTACACTCTATACCCTACACTCTATACCCTACACTATACACTCTATACCCTACACTCTACGCTTTATACCCTACACTCTATACCCTACACTCTATACCCTACACTCTATACCCTACACTCTACACCCTACACTCTACACCCTACACTCTAATCCCTACACTCTAATCCCTTCACCCTACACTCTATACCCTACACTCTATACCCTACACTCTACACCCTACACTCTACACTCTACACCCTACACTCTATACCCTACACTCTATACCCTACACTCTATACCCTACACCCTACACTCTACACCCTACACTCTATACCCTACACTCTACACTCTATACCCTACACTCTACACCCTGCACTCTGTACCCTACACTCTACACTCTACACCCTACACTCTATACCCTACACTCTATACCCTACACTCTATACCCTACACCCTACACTCTACACCCTACACTCTATACACTACACTCTACACTTTATACCCTACACTCTATACCATACACTCTATACCCTACACTCTACAATTTGCACTCTATACCCTACACTCTATACCCTACACTCTACACTCTATACCCTACACTCTATACCCTACACTCTTTACCCTACACTCTACACTCTATACCCTACACTCTATACCCTACAGTCTACACTTTATACCCTACACTCTATACCATACACTCTATACCCTACACTCCATACCCTACACTCTGCACTTTATACCCCACACTCTATACCATACACTCTACACCCTACACTCTACACCTTACACTCTATACCCTACATTCTATCCCCTACACTCTACACTCTATACCCTACACTCTACACTCTACTCTATACCCTACACTCTATACCCTACACTCTACACTCTATACCCTACACTCTACACCCTACACTCTATACCCTACACTCTATACCTACACTCTAATCCCTACACTCTATACCCTACACTCTATACCATACACTCTACACCCTACACCCTACACTCTACACCCTACACTCTATACCCTATACCCTACACTCTATACCCTACACTCTATACCCTACACTCTATACCCTACACTATACACTCTATACCCTACACTCTACGCTTTATACCCTACACTCTATACCCTACACTCTATACCCTACACTCTATACCCTACACTCTACACCCTACACTCTACACCCTACACTCTAATCCCTACACTCTAATCCCTACACCCTACACTCTATACCCTACACTCTATACCCTACACTCTACACCCTACACTCTACACTCTACACCCTACACTCTATACCCTACACTCTATACCCTACACTCTATACCCTACACCCTACACTCTACACCCTACACTCTATACCCTACACTCTACACTCTATACCCTACACTCTATAGCCTACACTCTATACCCTACACTCTAATCCCTACACTCTGCACTCTAAACCCTACACTCTATACCATACACTCTATACCCTACACTCTATACCATACACTCTATACCATACACTCTATACCCTACACTCTATACCCTACACTCTATACCCTACACTCTACACCCTACACTCTACACCTTACACTCTATACCCTACATTCTATACCCTACACTCTACACTCTATACCCTACACTCTATAGCCTACACTCTACACTCTATACCCTACACTCTATACCCTGCACTCTATACCCTACACTCTACACTCTATACCCTACACTCTACTCCCTACACTCTACACCCTACAGTCTATACCCTACACTCTACACTCTATACCTTACACTCTACACTCTATACCTTACACTCTACACTCTATTCCCTACACTCTATACCCTACACTCTATACCCTACATTCTATACCCTACACTCTACACTCTATACCCTACACTCTATACCCTACACTCTATACCATACACTCTACACCCTACACCCTACACTCTACACCCTACACTCTATACCCTATACCCTACACTCTATACCCTACACTCTATACCCTACACTCTATACCCTACACTATACACTCTATACCCTACACTCTACGCTTTATACCCTACACTCTATACCCTACACTCTATACCCTACACTCTATACCCTACACTCTACACCCTACACTCTACACCCTACACTCTAATCCCTACACTCTAATTCCTACACCCTACACTCTATACCCTACACTCTATACCCTACACTCTACACCCTACACTCTACACTCTACACCCTACACTCTATACCCTACACTCTATACCCTACACTCTATACCCTACACCCTACACTCTACACCCTACACTCTATACCCTACACTCTACACTCTATACCCTACACTCTATAGCCTACACTCTATACCCTACACTCTAATCCCTACACTCTGCACTCTATACCCTACACTCTATACCATACACTCTATACCCTACACTCTATACCATACACTCTATACCATACACTCTATACCCTACACTCTATACCCTACACTCTATACCCTACACTCTACACCCTACACTCTACACCTTACACTCTATACCCTACACTCTATACCCTACACTCTACACTCTATACCCTACACTCTATAGCCTACACTCTACACTCTATACCCTACACTCTATACCCTGCACTCTATACCCTACACTCTACACTCTATACCCTACACTCTAGTCCCTACACTCTACACCCTACAGTCTATACCCTACACTCTACACTCTATACCTTACACTCTATACTCTATACCTTACACTCTACACTCTATTCCCTACACTCTATACCCTACACTCTATACCCTACATTCTATACCCTACACTCTACACTCTATACCCTACACTCTATACCCTACACTCTATACCGTACACTCTATACCCTACACTCTACACTCTATACCCTACAATCTATACGCCACACTCTATACCCTACAGTCTATACCCTACACTCTATACCCTACACTCTACACTCTATACCATACACTCTACACTCTACACTCTATACACTACACTCTATACCCTACACTCTATACCCTACACTCTATACCCTACTCCCTACACTCTATACCCTACACTCTATACCCTACACTCTACACCCTACACTCTACACCTTACACTCTATACCCTATACCCTACACTCTATACCCTACACTCTATACCCTACACTCTATACCCTACACTCTATACCCTACACTCTACACTCTATACCCTACACTCTATAGCCTACACTCCATACCCTACAGTATATACCCTACACTCTATACCCTACACTCTACACCTTACACCCTACACTCTATTCCCTACACTCTATACCCTACACTCTATACCCTACACTCTATACCCTACACTCTATACCCTACACTCTACACTCTATACCCTACACCCTACACTCTATACCCTACACTCTACACCCTATACTCTATACGCCACACTCTATACCCTACAACCTACACTCTATACCCTACACTCTACACTCTATACCCTACACTCTACACCCTACACTCTATACCCTACACTCTATACCCTACACCCTACACTCTACACTCTATACCCTACACTCTACACTCTACTCCCTACACTCTACACTCTATACCCTACACTCTACACTCTATACCCTACACTCTACTCCCTACACTCTATACCCTACACTCTACACCCTACACTCTACACCCTACACTCTATACCCTACACTCTATACCCTACACTCTTTACCCTACACTCTATACCCTACACTCTACACCCTACACTCTACACCCTACACTCTATACCCTACACTCTATACCCTACACTCTATACCCTACACTCTATACCCTACACTCTATACGCTACACTCTACACCCTACACTCTACACCCTACACTCTACACCCTACACTCTGTACCCTACACTCTATACCCTACACTCTACACTCTTTACCCTACACTCTATACCCTACACTCTATACCCTACACCCTATACCCTACACTCTATACCCTACACTCTATACCCTACACTCTATACCCTACACTCTATACCCTACACTCTACACTCTATACCCTACACTCTATAACATACACTTTATACCCTACACTCTATACCCTACACTCTATACCCTACACTCTATACCATACACTCTACACCCTACACTCTAATCCCTACACCCTACACTCTATACCCTACACTCTATACCCTACACTCTATACCCTACACTCTACACCCTACACTCTACACTCTACACCCTACACTCTATACCGTACACTCTATACCCTACACTCTATACCCTACACCCTACACTCTACACCCTACACTCTATACCCTACACTCTAAACTCTATACCCTACACTCTACACTCTATACCCTACACTCTATAACATACACTCTATACCCTACACTCTATACCCTACACTCTATACCCTACACTCTATACCATACACTCTATACCATACACTCTACACTCTATACCCTACACTCTATACACTACACTCTACACCCTACACTCTACACCCTACACTCTATACCCTACACTCTATACCCTACACTCTTTACCCTACACTCTATACCCTACACTCTACACCCTACACTCTACACCCTACACTCTATACCCTACACTCTATACCCTACACTCTATACCCTACACTCTATACCCTACACTCTATACGCTACACTCTACACCCTACACTCTACACCCTACACTCTACACCCTACACTCTGTACCCTACACTCTATTCCCTACACTCTACACTCTTTACCCTACACTCTATACCCTACACTCTATACCCTACACCCTATACCCTACACTCTATACCCTACACTCTATACCCTACACTCTATGCCCTACACTCTATACCCTACACTCTACACTCTATACCCTACACTCTATAACATACACTTTATACCCTACACTCTATACCCTACACTCTATACCCTACACTCTATACCATACACTCTACACCCTACACTCTAATCCCTACACCCTACACTCTATACCCTACACTCTATACCCTACACTCTATACCCTACACTCTACACCCTACACTCTACACCCTACACTCTATACCCTACACTCTATACCCTACACTCTATACCCTACACCCTACACTCTACACCCTACACTCTATACCCTACACTCTAAACTCTATACCCTACACTCTACACTCTATACCCTACACTCTATAACATACACTCTATACCCTACACTCTATACCCTACACTCTATACCCTACACTCTATACCATACACTCTATACCATACACTCTATACTCTATACCCTACACTCTGTACCATACACTCTACACCATACACTCTATAGCATACACTCTATACCCTACACTCTACACTCTATACCCTACACTCTATACCCTACACTCTATACCCTACACTATACACTCTATACCCTACACTCTACACTTTATACCCTACTCTCTATATCCTACACTCTATACCCTACACTCTACAACCTGCACTCTATACCCTACACTCTATACCCTACACCTTACACTCTATACCCTACACTCTATACCCTACACTCTATAGCCTACACTCTATAGCCTACACTCTATAGCCTACACTCTACACTCTACTCTATACCCTACACTCTATACCCTACACTCTAATCCCTACACTCTACACTCTATACCCTACACTCTATACCCTACACTCTATACCCTACACTCTACACCCTACACTCTACACCCTACACTCTAATCCCTACACTCTAATCCCTACACTCTAATCCCTACACCCTACACTCTATACCCTACACTCTATACCCTACACTCTATACCCTACACCCTACACTCTACACTCTATACCCTACACTCTACACCTAACACTCTACACCCTACACTCTACACTCTATACCCTACACTCTACACCCTGCACTCTGTACCCTACACTCTACACTCTTTACCCTACACTCTATACCCTACATTCTATACCCTACACTCTATACCCTACACTCTAATCCCTACACTCTACACTCTATACCCTACACTCTATACCCTACACTCTATACCCTACACTCTACACCCTACACTCTACACCCTACACTCTAATCCCTACACTCTAATCCCTACACCCTACACTCTATACCCTACACTCTATACCCTACACTCTATACCCTACACTTTATAACCTACACCCTACACTCTACACCCTACACTCTATACCCTACACTCTACACCCTGCACTCTGTACCCTACACTCTACACTCTTTACCCTACACTCTATACCCTTCACTCTATACCCTACACTCTATACCCTACACTCTATACACTAAACTCTAAACTCTATACCCTACACTCTACACTCTATACCCTACACTCTATAACATACACTCTATACCCTACACTCTATACCCTACACTCTATACCCTACACTCTACACCATACACTCTACACCATACACTCTACACCATACACTCTAGAGCATACACTCTATACCCTACACGATACACTCTATACCCTACACTCTATACCCTACACTCTATACCCTACACTATACACTCTATACCCTACACTCTACACCCTACACTCTATACCCTACACTCTACAACCTGCACTCTATACCCTACACTCTACACCCTACACTCTATACCCTACACTCTATACCCTACACTCTATACCCTACACTCTACACTCTATACCCTACACTCTATAGCCTACACTCTACACTCTATACTCTACACTCTATTCCCTGCACTCTATACCCTACACTCTACACTCTATACCCTACACTCTACTCCCTACACTCTACACCCTACAGTCTATACCCTACGCTCTACACTCTATACCTTACACTCTACACTCTATACCTTACACTCTACACTCTATTCCCTACACTCTATACCCTACACTCTATACCCTACATTCTATACCCTACACTCTACACTCTATACCCTACAATCTATACGCCACACTCTATACCCTACAGTCTATACCCTACACTCTATACCCTACACTCTACACTCTATACCATACACTCTACACTCTATACCCTACACTCTATACCCTACACTCTATACCCTACACTCTATACCCTACACCCTACACTCTATACCCTACACTCTATACCCTACACTCTACACCCTACACTCTACACCTTACACTCTATACCCTATACCCTACACTCTATACCCTACACTCTATACCCTACACTCTACACTCTATACCCTACACTCTATAGCCTACACTCCATACCCTACAGTATATACCCTACACTCTATACCCTACACTCTACACCTTACACCCTACACTCTATTCCCTACACTCTATACCCTACACTCTATACCCTACACTCTATACCCTACACTCTACACTCTATACCCTACACCCTACACTCTATACCCTACACGCTACACCCTATACTCTATACGCCACACTCTATACCCTACACCCTACACTCTATACCCTACACTCTACACTCTATACCCTACACTCTACACCCTACACTCTATACCCTACACCCTACACTCTACACTCTATACCCTACACTCTACACTCTACTCCCTACACTCTACACTCTATACCCTACACTCTACACTCTATACCCTACACTCTACTCCCTACACTCTATACCCTACACTCTACACCCTACACTCTACACCCTACACTCTATACCCTACACTCTATACCCTACATTCTTTACCCTACACTCTATACCCTACACTCTACACCCTACACTCTACACCCTACACTCTATACCCTACACTCTATACCCTACACTCTATACCCTACACTCTATACCCTACACTCTATACGCTACACTCTACACCCTACACTCTACACCCTACACTCTGTACCCTACACTCTATACCCTACACTCTACACTCTTTACCCTACACTCTATACCCTACACTCTATACCCTACACCCTATACCCTACACTCTATACCCTACACTCTATACCCTACACTCTATACCCTACACTCTACACTCTATACCCTACACTCTATAACATACACTCTATACCCTACACTCTATACCCTACACTCTATACCCTACACTCTATACCATACACTCTACACCCTACACTCTAATCCCTACACCCTACACTCTATACCCTACACTCTATACCCTACACTCTATACCCTACACTCTACACCCTACACTCTACACTCTACACCCTACACTCTATACCCTACACTCTATACCCTACACTCTATACCCTACACCCTACACTCTACACCCTACACTCTATACCCTACACTCTACACCCTACACTCTACACTCTATACCCCACCCTCTACACCCTGCACTATGTACCCTACACTCTACACTCTTTACCCTACACTCTATAACCTACACTCTATACCCTACACTCTATACCCTACACTCTATACCCTACACTCTACACTCTATACCCTACACTCTATACCCTACACTCTATACCCTACACTCTACACTCTATACCCTACACTCTATACCCTACACTTTACACTCTATACCCTACACTCTACACTATATACCCTACACTCTATACCCTACACTCTGCACTCTGTACCCTACACTCTAAGCCCTACACTCTACACTCTATACCCTACACTCTATACCCTACACTCTATACCCTACACTCTACACTCTATACCATACACTCTACACCCTACACTCTATACCATACACTCTATACCCTACACTCTACACTTTATACCCTACACTCTATACCATACACTCTACACTGTATACCCTACACTCTATACCATACACTCTATACCCTACACTCTATACCCTACAATCTAATCCCTACACTCTACACTCTATACCCTCCACTCTATACCCTACACTCTACACTCTATACCCTACACTCTAATCCCTACACTCTACACCCTACACTCTACACCCTACACTCTATACCCTACACTCTATACCCTACACTCTACACTCTATACCCTACACTCTATACCCTACACTCAACACTCTATACTCTACACTCTATACCATACACTCTATACCCTACACTCTATACCATACACTCTATACCCTACACTCTATACCCTACACTCTAAACTCTATACCCTACACTCTACACTCTATACCCTATAACATACACTCTATACCCTACACTCTATACCCTACACTCTATACCCTACACTCTATACCGTACACTCTATACCATACACTCTACACCATACACTCTACAGCATACACTCTATACCCTACACTCTACACTCTATACCCTACACTCTATACCCTACACTCTATACACTACACTCTATACACTACACTCTATACCCTACACTCTATACCATACACTCTACACCCTACACTCTACACTCTATACCCTACACTCTATAACCTACACTCTATACCCTACACTCTATACCCTACACTATACACTCTATACCTTACACTCTACACCATACACTCTATACCCTATACCCTACAATCTAAACCCTACACTCTATACCCCACACTCTATACCCTACACTCTATACCCTACACTCTACACTCTATACCCTACACTCTATACCATACACTGTATACCCTACACTCTATACCCTACACTCTATACCCTACACTCTATACCCTACACTCTATACCCTACACTCTACACCCTACACTCTATAACATACACTCTATATACTACACTCTATACCTTACACTCTACACTCTATACCCTACACTCTATAACATACACTCTATACACTACACTCTATACCCTACACTTTACACTCTACATTCTATACCCTACACTCTATACCCTACACTCTATACTCTACACTCTATAGCCTACACTCTATAGCCTACACTCTATATCCTACACCCTACACTCTATACCCTACACTCTATACCCTACACTCTACACTCTATACCCTACACTCTATACCCTACACTCTACACTCTATACCCTACACTCTATACCCTACACTCTAATCCCTACACTCTACACTCTATACCCTACACTCTATACCCTACACTCTACACTCTATACCATACACTCTATACCCTACACTCTATACCCTACACTCTACACTTTATACCCTACACTCTATACCATACACTCTATACCCTACACTCTATACCCTACACTCTATACCCTACACTATACACTCTATACCCTACACTCTACACTGTATACCATACACTCTATGCCCCACACTCTATACCCTAAACTCTACACTCTATACCCTACACTCTACACTCTATACCCTACACTCTATACCCTACACTCTATACCCTACACTTTACACTCTATACCCTACACTCTGCACTCTGTTCCCTACACTCTATACCCTACACTCTATACCCTACACTCTACACCCTACACTCTACACTCTATACCCTACACTCTATACCATACACTCTATACCCTACACTCTATACCCTACACTCTATACCCTACACTCTATACCCTACACTCTATACCCTACACCCTACACTCTATACCCTACACTCTATACCCTACACTCTATACCCTACACTCTACACCCTACACTCTACACCTTACACTCTATACCCTATACCCTACACTCTATACCCTACACTCTATACCCTACACTCTATACCCTACACTCTATACCCTACACTCTACACTCTATACCCTACACTCTATAGCCTACACTCTATACCCTACAGTATATATACCCTACACTCTATACCCTACACTCTACTCCTTACACCCTACACTCTATTCCCTACACTCTATACCCTACACTCTATACCCTACACTCTACACTCTATACCCTACACCCTACACTCTATACCCTACACTCTACACCCTATACTCTATACGCCACACTCTATACCCTACACCCTACACTCTATACCCTACACTCTACACTCTATACCCTACACTCTACACCCTACACTCTATACCCTACACTCTATACCCTACACCCTACACTCTGCACTCTATACCCTACACTCTACACTCTACTCCCTACATTCTACACTCTATACCCTACACTCTACACTCTATACCCTACACTCTACTCCCTACACTCTATACCCTACACTCTACACCCTACACTCTACACCCTACACTCCATACCCTACACTCTTTACCCTACACTCTATACCCTACACTCTATACCCTAAATTCTACACCCTACACTCTACACCCTACACTCTATACCCTACACTCTATACCCTACACTCTATACCCTACACTCTATACCCTACACTCTATATGCTACACTCTACACCCTACACTCTACACCCTACACTCTGTACCCTACACTCTATACCCTACACTCTACACTCTTTACCCTACACTCTATACCCTACACTCTATACCCTACACCCTATACCCTACACTCTATACCCTACACTCTATACCCTACACTCTATACCCTACACTCTATACCCTACACTCTAAACTCTATACCCTACACTCTACACTCTATACCCTACACTCTATAACATACACTCTATACCCTACACTCTATACCATACACTCTACACCCTACACTCTAATCCCTACACCCTACACTCTATTCCCTACACTCTATACCCTACACTCTATACCCTACACTCTACACCCTACACTCTACACTCTACACCCTACACTCTATACCCTGCACTCTATACCCTACACTCTATACCGTACACCCTACACTCTACACCCTACACTCTATACCCTACACTCTACACCCTACACTCTACACTCTATACCCTACCCTCTACACCCTGCACTCTGTACCCTACACTCTACACTCTTTACCCTACACTCTATACCCTACACTCTATACCCTACACTCTATACCCTACTCTACCCTACTCTATACCCTACACTCTATACCCTACACTCTACACTCTATACCCTACACTCTACACTCTACACCCTACACTCTATACCCTACACTCTATACCCTACGCTCTATACCCTACACTCTATACCCTACACTCTATACCCTACTCTACCCTACTCTATACCCTACACTCTATACCCTACACTCTACACTCTATACCCTACACTCTACACTCTACACCCTACACTCTATACCCTACACTCTTTACCCTACACTCTATACTCTACACTCTATACCCTACACTCTATACCCTACTCTACCCTACTCTATACCCTACACTCTATACCCTACACTCTACACTCTATACCCTACACTCTACACTCTACACTCTATACCCTACACTCTATACCCTACGCTCTATACCCTACACTCTAATCCCTACACTCTATACCCTACACTCTATACCATACGCTCTACACCCTACACCCTACACTCTATACCCTACACTCTACACCCTACACTCTACACTCTATACCCTACCCTCTACACCCTGCACTCTGTACCCTACACTCTACACTCTTTACCCTACACTCTATACCCTACACTCTATACCCTACACCCTCTACACCCTGCACTCTGTACCCTACACTCTACACTCTTTACCCTACACTCTATACCCTACACTCTATACCCTACACTCTATACCCTACTCTACCCTACTCTATACCCTACACTCTATACCCTACACTCTACACTCTATACCCTACACTCTACACTCTACACCCTACACTCTATACCCTACACTCTATACCCTACGCTCTATACCCTACACTCTATACCCTACACTCTATACCCTACTCTACCCTACTCTATACCCTACACTCTATACCCTACACTCTACACTCTATACCCTACACTCTACACTCTACACCCTACACTCTATACCCTACACTCTTTACCCTACACTCTATACCCTACACTCTACACTCTATACCCTACACTCTAATCCCTACACTCTACACCCTACACTCTACACCCTACACTCTATACCCTACACTCTATACCCTACACTCTACACTCTATACCCTACACTCTATACCCTACACTCAACACTCTATACTCTACACTCTATACCATACACTCTATACCCTACACTCTATACCATACACTCTATACCCTACACTCTATACCCTACACTCTAAACTCTATACCCTACACTCTACACTCTATACCCTATAACATACACTCTATACCCTACACTCTATACCCTACACTCTATACCCTACACTCTATACCGTACACTCTATACCATACACTCTACACCATACACTCTACAGCATACACTCTATACCCTACACTCTACACTCTATACCCTACACTCTATACCCTACACTCTATACACTACACTCTATACACTACACTCTATACCCTACACTCTATACCATACACTCTACACCCTACACTCTACACTCTATACCCTACACTCTATAACCTACACTCTATACCCTACACTCTATACCCTACACTATACACTCTATACCTTACACTCTACACCATACACTCTATACCCTATACCCTACAATCTAAACCCTACACTCTATACCCCACACTCTATACCCTACACTCTATACCCTACACTCTACACTCTATACCCTACACTCTATACCATACACTGTATACCCTACACTCTATACCCTACACTCTATACCCTACACTCTATACCCTACACTCTATACCCTACACTCTACACCCTACACTCTATAACATACACTCTATACACTACACTCTATACCTTACACTCTACACTCTATACCCTACACTCTATAACATACACTCTATACACTACACTCTATACCCTACACTTTACACTCTACATTCTATACCCTACACTCTATACCCTACACTCTATACTCTACACTCTATAGCCTACACTCTATAGCCTACACTCTATATCCTACACCCTACACTCTATACCCTACACTCTATACCCTACACTCTACACACTATACCCTACACTCTATACCCTACACTCTACACTCTATACCCTACACTCTATACCCTACACTCTAATCCCTACACTCTACACTCTATACCCTACACTCTATACCCTACACTCTACACTCTATACCATACACTCTATACCCTACACTCTATACCCTACACTCTACACTTTATACCCTACACTCTATACCATACACTCTATACCCTACACTCTATACCCTACACTCTATACCCTACACTATACACTCTATACCCTACACTCTACACTGTATACCATACACTCTATGCCCCACACTCTATACCCTAAACTCTACACTCTATACCCTACACTCTACACTCTATACCCTACACTCTATACCCTACACTCTATACCCTACACTTTACACTCTATACCCTACACTCTGCACTCTGTTCCCTACACTCTATACCCTACACTCTATACCCTACACTCTACACCCTACACTCTACACTCTATACCCTACACTCTATACCATACACTCTATACCCTACACTCTATACCCTACACTCTATACCCTACACTCTATACCCTACACTCTATACCCTACACCCTACACTCTATACCCTACACTCTATACCCTACACTCTATACCCTACACTCTACACCCTACACTCTACACCTTACACTCTATACCCTATACCCTACACTCTATACCCTACACTCTATACCCTACACTCTATACCCTACACTCTATACCCTACACTCTACACTCTATACCCTACACTCTATTGCCTACACTCTATACCCTACAGTATATATACCCTACACTCTATACCCTACACTCTACACCTTACACCCTACACTCTATTCCCTACACTCTATACCCTACACTCTATACCCTACACTCTACACTCTATACCCTACACCCTACACTCTATACCCTACACTCTACACCCTATACTCTATACGCCACACTCTATACCCTACACCCTACACTCTATACCCTACACTCTACACTCTATACCCTACACTCTACACCCTACACTCTATACCCTACACTCTATACCCTACACCCTACACTCTGCACTCTATACCCTACACTCTACACTCTACTCCCTACATTCTACACTCTATACCCTACACTCTACACTCTATACCCTACACTCTACTCCCTACACTCTATACCCTACACTCTACACCCTACACTCTACACCCTACACTCCATACCCTACACTCTTTACCCTACACTCTATACCCTACACTCTATACCCTAAATTCTACACCCTACACTCTACACCCTACACTCTATACCCTACACTCTATACCCTACACTCTATACCCTACACTCTATACCCTACACTCTATATGCTACACTCTACACCCTACACTCTACACCCTACACTCTGTACCCTACACTCTATACCCTACACTCTACACTCTTTACCCTACACTCTATACCCTACACTCTATACCCTACACCCTATACTCTATACCCTACACTCTATACCCTACACTCTATACCCTACACTCTATACCCTACACTCTAAACTCTATACCCTACACTCTACACTCTATACCCTACACTCTATAACATACACTCTATACCCTACACTCTATACCATACACTCTACACCCTACACTCTAATCCCTACACCCTACACTCTATTCCCTACACTCTATACCCTACACTCTATACCCTACACTCTACACCCTACACTCTACACTCTACACCCTACACTCTATACCCTGCACTCTATACCCTACACTCTATACCGTACACCCTACACTCTACACCCTACACTCTATACCCTACACTCTACACCCTACACTCTACACTCTATACCCTACCCTCTACACCCTGCACTCTGTACCCTACACTCTACACTCTTTACCCTACACTCTATACCCTACACTCTATACCCTACACTCTATACCCTACTCTACCCTACTCTATACCCTACACTCTATACCCTACACTCTACACTCTATACCCTACACTCTACACTCTACACCCTACACTCTATACCCTACACTCTATACCCTACGCTCTATACCCTACACTCTATACCCTACACTCTATACCCTACTCTACCCTACTCTATACCCTACACTCTATACCCTACACTCTACACTCTATACCCTACACTCTACACTCTACACCCTACACTCTATACCCTACACTCTTTACCCTACACTCTATACTCTACACTCTATACCCTACACTCTATACCCTACTCTACCCTACTCTATACCCTACACTCTATACCCTACACTCTACACTCTATACCCTACACTCTACACTCTACACTCTATACCCTACACTCTATACCCTACGCTCTATACCCTACACTCTAATCCCTACACTCTATACCCTACACTCTATACCATACGCTCTACACCCTACACCCTACACTCTATACCCTACACTCTACACCCTACACTCTACACTCTATACCCTACCCTCTACACCCTGCACTCTGTACCCTACACTCTACACTCTTTACCCTACACTCTATACCCTACACTCTATACCCTACACCCTCTACACCCTGCACTCTGTACCCTACACTCTACACTCTTTACCCTACACTCTATACCCTACACTCTATACCCTACACTCTATACCCTACTCTACCCTACTCTATACCCTACACTCTATACCCTACACTCTACACTCTATACCCTACACTCTACACTCTACACCCTACACTCTATACCCTACACTCTATACCCTACGCTCTATACCCTACACTCTATACCCTACACTCTATACCCTACTCTACCCTACTCTATACCCTACACTCTATACCCTACACTCTACACTCTATACCCTACACTCTACACTCTACACCCTACACTCTATACCCTACACTCTTTACCCTACACTCTATACCCTACACTCTACACTCTATACCCTACACTCTATACCCTACACTCTATACCCTACACTCTATACCCTACACTCTACACTCTATACCCTACACTCTATACCCTACACTCTATACCCTACACTTTACACTCTATACCCTACACTCTACACTCTATACCCTACACTCTATACCCTACACTCTGCACTCTGTACCCTACACTCTATACCCTACACTCTACACTCTATACCCTACACTCTATACCCTACACTCTATACCCTACACTCTACACTCTATACCATACACTCTACACCCTACACTCTATACCATACACTCTATACCCTACACTCTACACTTTATACCCTACACTCTATACCATACACTCTACACTGTATACCCTACACTCTATACCATACACTCTATACCCTACACTCTATACCCTACAATCTAATCCCTACACTCTACACTCTACACCCTACACTCTAAACCCTACACTCTATACCCTACACTCTAATCCCTACACTCTACACCCTACACTCTACACCCTACACTCTATACCCTACACTCTATACCCTACACTCTACACTCTATACCCTACACTCTATACCCTACACTCTACACTCTATACCCTACACTCTATACCATACACGCTATACCCTACACTCTATACCATACACTCTATACCCTACACTCTATACCCTACACTCTACACCCTACACTCTATACCTTACACTCTATACCCTACACTCTATACCCTACACTCTAAACTCTATACCCTACACTCTACACTCTATACCCTATAACATACACTCTATACCCTACACTCTATACCCTACACTCTATACCGTATACTCTACACTCTATACCCTACACTCTATACCATACACTCTACACCATACACTCTACAGCATACACTCTATACCCTACACTCTACACTCTATACCCTACACTCTATACCCTACACTCTATACACTACACTCTATACACTACACTCTATACCCTACACTCTATACCATACACTCTACACCCTACACTCTATACCATACACTCTATACCCTACACTCTACACTCTATACCCTACACTCTATAACCTACACTCTATACCCTACACTCTATACCCTACACTATACACTCTATACCTTACACTCTACACCATACACTCTATACCCTATACCCTACAATCTATACCCTACACTCTATACCCCACACTCTATACCCTACACTCTATACCCTACACTCTACACTCTATACCCTACACTCTATACCATACACTGTATACCCTACACTCTATACCCTACACTCTATACCCTACACTCTATACCCTACACTCTATACCCTACACTCTACACTCTACACCCTACACCCTACACTCTATAACATACACTCTATACACTACACTCTATACCTTACACTCTACACTCTATACCCTACACTCTATAACATACACTCTATACACTACACTCTATACCCTACACTTTACACTCTACATTCTATACCCTACACTCTATACCCTACACTCTATACTCTACACTCTATAGCCTACACTCTATAGCCTACACTCTATAGCCTACACTCTATATCCTACACCCTACACTCTACACCCTACACTCTAATCCCTACACTCTAATCCCTACACTCTAATCCCTACACCCTACACTCTATACCCTACACTCTATACCCTACACTCTATACCCTACACCCTACACTCTACACTCTATACCCTACACTCTACACCTAACACTCTACACCCTACACTCTACACTCTATACCCTACACTCTACACCCTGCACTCTGTACCCTACACTCTACACTCTTTACCCTACACTCTATACCCTACATTCTATACCCTACACTCTATACCCTACACTCTAATCCCTACACTCTACACTCTATACCCTACACTCTATACCCTACACTCTATACCCTACACTCTTCACCCTACACTCTACACCCTACACTCTAATCCCTACACTCTAATCCCTACACCCTACACTCTATACCCTACACTCTATACCCTACACTCTATACCCTACACTTTATACCCTACAACCTACACTCTACACCCTACACTCTATACCCTACACTCTACACCCTGCACTCTGTACCCTACACTCTACACTCTTTACCCTACACTCTATACCCTTCACTCTATACCCTACACTCTATACCCTACACTCTATACACTAAACTCTAAACTCTATACCCTACACTCTACACTCTATACCCTACACTCTATAACATACACTCTATACCCTACACTCTATACCCTACACTCTATACCCTACACTCTATACCCTACACTCTACACCATACACTCTACACCATACACTCTACACCATACACTCTAGAGCATACACTCTATACCCTACACGATACACTCTATACCCTACACTCTATACCCTACACTCTATACCCTACACTATACACTCTATACCCTACACTCTACACCCTACACTCTATACCCTACACTCTACAACCTGCACTCTATACCCTACACTCTACACCCTACACTCTATACCCTACACTCTATACCCTACACTCTATACCCTACACTCTACACTCTATACCCTACACTCTATAGCCTACACTCTACTCTCTATACTCTACACTCTATACCCTGCACTCTATACCCTACACTCTACACTCTATACCCTACACTCTACTCCCTACACTCTACACCCTACAGTCTATACCCTACGCTCTACACTCTATACCTTACACTCTACACTCTATACCTTACACTCTACACTCTATTCCCTACACTCTATACCCTACACTCTATACCCTACATTCTATACCCTACACTCTACACTCTATACCCTACAATCTATACGCCACACTCTATACCCTACAGTCTATACCCTACACTCTATACCCTACACTCTACACTCTATACCATACACTCTACACTCTACACTCTATACCCTACACTCTATACCCTACACTCTATACCCTACACTCTATACCCTACACCCTACACTCTATACCCTACACTCTATACCCTACACTCTACACCCTACACTCTACACCTTACACTCTATACCCTATACCCTACACTCTATACCCTACACTCTATACCCTACACTCTACACTCTATACCCTACACTCTATAGCCTACACTCCATACCCTACAGTATATACCCTACACTCTATACCCTACACTCTACACCTTACACCCTACACTCTATTCCCTACACTCTATACCCTACACTCTATACCCTACACTCTATACCCTACACTCTATACCCTACACTCTACACTCTATACCCTACACCCTACACTCTATACCCTACACGCTACACCCTATACTCTATACGCCACACTCTATACCCTACACCCTACACTCTATACCCTACACTCTACACTCTATACCCTACACTCTACACCCTACACTCTATACCCTACACCCTACACTCTACACTCTATACCCTACACTCTACACTCTACTCCCTACACTCTACACTCTATACCCTACACTCTACACTCTATACCCTACACTCTACTCCCTACACTCTATACCCTACACTCTACACCCTACACTCTACACCCTACACTCTATACCCTACACTCTATACCCTACACTCTTTACCCTACACTCTATACCCTACACTCTACACCCTACACTCTACACCCTACACTCTATACCCTACACTCTATACCCTACACTCTATACCCTACACTCTATACCCTACACTCTATACGCTACACTCTACACCCTACACTCTACACCCTACACTCTGTACCCTACACTCTATACCCTACACTCTACACTCTTTACCCTACACTCTATACCCTACACTCTATACCCTACACCCTATACCCTACACTCTATACCCTACACTCTATACCCTACACTCTATACCCTACACTCTACACTCTAAACCCTACACTCTATAACATACACTCTATACCCTACACTCTATACCCTACACTCTATACCCTACACTCTAAACCATACACTCTACACCCTACACTCTAATCCCTACACCCTACACTCTATACCCTACACTCTATACCCTACACTCTATACCCTACACTCTACACCCTACACTCTACACTCTACACCCTACACTCTATACCCTACACTCTATACCCTACACTCTATACCCTACACCCTACACTCTACACCCTACACTCTATACCCTACACTCTACACCCTACACTCTACACTCTATACCCTACCCTCTACACCCTGCACTATGTACCCTACACTCTACACTCTTTACCCTACACTCTATAACCTACACTCTATACCCTACACTCTATACCCTACACTCTACACTCTATACCCTACACTCTATACCCTACACTCTATACCCTACACTCTATACCCTACACTCTACACTCTATACCCTACACTCTATACCCTACACTCTATACCCTACACTCTATACCCTACACTCTACACTCTATACCCTACACTCTATACCCTACACTTTACACTCTATACCCTACACTCTACACTATATACCCTACACTCTATACCCTACACTCTGCACTCTGTACCCTACACTCTAAGCCCTACACTCTACACTCTATACCCTACACTCTATACCCTACACTCTATACCCTACACTCTACACTCTATACCATACACTCTACACCCTACACTCTATACCATACACTCTATACCCTACACTCTACACTTTATACCCTACACTCTATACCATACACTCTACACTGTATACCCTACACTCTATACCCTACACTCTATACCCTACAATCTAATCCCTACACTCTACACTCTATACCCTCCACTCTATACCCTACACTCTACACTCTATACCCTACACTCTAATCCCTACACTCTACACCCTACACTCTACACCCTACACTCTATACCCTACACTCTATACCCTACACTCTACATTCTATACCCTACACTCTATACCCTACACTCAACACTCTATACTCTACACTCTATACCATACACTCTATACCCTACACTCTATACCATACACTCTATACCCTACACTCTATACCCTACACTCTAAACTCTATACCCTACACTCTACACTCTATACCCTATAACATACACTCTATACCCTACACTCTATACCCTACACTCTATACCCTACACTCTATACCGTACACTCTATACCATACACTCTACACCATACACTCTACAGCATACACTCTATACCCTACACTCTACACTCTATACCCTACACTCTATACCCTACACTCTATACACTACACTCTATACACTACACTCTATACCCTACACTCTATACCATACACTCTACACCCTACACTCTACACTCTATACCCTACACTCTATAACCTACACTCTATACCCTACACTCTATACCCTACACTATACACTCTATATCTTACACTCTACACCATACACTCTATACCCTATACCCTACAATCTAAACCCTACACTCTATACCCCACACTCTATACCCTACACTCTATACCCTACACTCTACACTCTATACCCTACACTCTATACCATACACTGTATACCCTACACTCTATACCCTACACTCTATACCCTACACTCTATACCCTACACTCTATACCCTACACTCTACACCCTACACTCTATAACATACACTCTATACACTACACTCTATACCTTACACTCTACACTCTATACCCTACACTCTATAACATACACTCTATACACTACACTCTATACCCTACACTTTACACTCTACATTCTATACCCTACACTCTATACCCTACACTCTATACTCTACACTCTATAGCCTACACTCTATAGCCTACACTCTATATCCTACACCCTACACTCTATACCCTACACTCTATACCCTACACTCTACACTCTATACCCTACACTCTATACCCTACACTCTACACTCTATACCCTACACTCTATACCCTACACTCTAATCCCTACACTCTACACTCTATACCCTACACTCTATACCCTACACTCTACACTCTATACCATACACTCTATACCCTACACTCTATACCCTACACTCTACACTTTATACCCTACACTCTATACCATACACTCTATACCCTACACTCTATACCCTACACTCTATACCCTACACTATACACTCTATACCCTACACTCTACACTGTATACCATACACTCTATGCCCCACACTCTATACCCTAAACTCTACACTCTATACCCTACACTCTACACTCTATACCCTACACTCTATACCCTACACTCTATACCCTACACTTTACACTCTATACCCTACACTCTGCACTCTGTACCCTACACTCTATACCCTACACTCTATACCCTACACTCTACACCCTACACTCTACACTCTATACCCTACACTCTATACCATACACTCTATACCCTACACTCTATACCCTACACTCTATACCCTACACTCTATACCCTACACCCTACACTCTATACCCTACACTCTATACCCTACACTCTATACCCTACACTCTACACCCTACACTCTACACCTTACACTCTATACCCTATACCCTACACTCTATACCCTACACTCTATACCCTACACTCTATACCCTACACTCTACACTCTATACCCTACACTCTATAGCCTACACTCTATACCCTACAGTATATATACCCTACACTCTATACCCTACACTCTACACCTTACACCCTACACTCTATTCCCTACACTCTATACCCTACACTCTATACCCTACACTCTACACTCTATACCCTACACCCTACACTCTATACCCTACACTCTACACCCTATACTCTATACGCCACACTCTATACCCTACACCCTACACTCTATACCCTACACTCTACACTCTATACACTACACTCTACACCCTACACTCTATACCCTACACTCTATACCCTACACCCTACACTCTGCACTCTATACCCTACACTCTACACTCTACTCCCTACATTCTACACTCTATACCCTACACTCTACACTCTATACCCTACACTCTACTCCCTACACTCTATACCCTACACTCTACACCCTACACTCTACACCCTACACTCCATACCCTACACTCTTTACCCTACACTCTATACCCTACACTCTATACCCTAAATTCTACACCCTACACCCTACACCCTACACTCTATACCCTACACTCTATACCCTACACTCTATACCCTACACTCTATACCCTACACTCTATATGCTACACTCTACACCCTACACTCTACACCCTACACTCTGTACCCTACACTCTATACCCTACACTCTACACTCTTTACCCTACACTCTATACCCTACACTCTATACCCTACACCCTATACCCTACACTCTATACCCTACACTCTATACCCTACACTCTATACCCTACACTCTATACCCTACACTCTAAACTCTATACCCTACACTCTACACTCTATACCCTACACTCTATAACATACACTCTATACCCTACACTCTATACCATACACTCTACACCCTACACTCTAATCCCTACACCCTACACTCTATTCCCTACACTCTATACCCTACACTCTATACCCTACACTCTACACCCTACACTCTACACTCTACACCCTACACTCTATACCCTGCACTCTATACCCTACACTCTATACCGTACACCCTACACTCTACACCCTACACTCTATACCCTACACTCTACACCCTACACTCTACACTCTATACCCTACCCTCTACACCCTGCACTCTGTACCCTACACTCTACACTCTTTACCCTACACTCTATACCCTACACTCTATACCCTACACTCTATACCCTACACTCTATACCCTACACTCTATACCCTACACTCTATACCCTACACTCTACACTCTATACCTTACACTCTATACCCTACACTCTATACCCTACACTCTAAACTCTATACCCTACACTCTATACCCTACACTCTATACCCTACACTCTACACTCTATACCCTACACTCTATACCCTACACTCTATACCCTACACTCTATACCCTACACTCTACACTCTATACCCTACACTCTATACCCTACACTCTACACTCTATACCCTACACTCTATACCCTACACTCTATACCCTACACTTTACACTCTATACCCTACACTCTACACTCTATACCCTACACTCTATACCCTACACTCTGCACTCTGTACCCTACACTCTATACCCTACACTCTACACTCTATACCCTACACTCTATACCCTACACTCTATACCCTACACTCTACACTCTATACCATACACTCTACACCCTACACTCTATACCATACACTCTATACCCTACACTCTACACTTTATACCCTACACTCTATACCATACACTCTACACTGTATACCCTACACTCTATACCATACACTCTATACCCTACACTCTATACCCTACAATCTAATCCCTACACTCTACACTCTACACCCTACACTCTAAACCCTACACTCTACACTCTATACCCTACACTCTAATCCCTACACTCTACACCCTACACTCTACACCCTACACTCTATACCCTACACTCTATACCCTACACTCTACACTCTATACCCTACACTCTATACCCTACACTCTACACTCTATACCCTACACTCTATACCATACACGCTATACCCTACACTCTATACCTTACACTCTATACCCTACACTCTATACCCTACACTCTAAACTCTATACCCTACACTCTACACTCTATACCCTATAACATACACTCTATACCCTACACTCTATACCCTACACTCTATACCGTACACTCTACATTCTATACCCTACACTCTATACCATACACTCTACACCATACACTCTACAGCATACACTCTATACCCTACACTCTACACTCTATACCCTACACTCTATACCCTACACTCTATACACTACACTCTATACACTACACTCTATACCCTACACTCTATACCATACACTCTACACCCTACACTCTATACCATACACTCTATACCCTACACTCTACACTCTATACCCTACACTCTATAACCTACACTCTATACCCTACACTCTATACCCTACACTATACACTCTATACCTTACACTCTACACCATACACTCTATACCCTATACCCTACAATCTATACCCTACACTCTATACCCCACACTCTATACCCTACACTCTATACCCTACACTCTACACTCTATACCCTACACTCTATACCATACACTGTATACCCTACACTCTATACCCTACACTCTATACCCTACACTCTATACCCTACACTCTATACCCTACACTCTACACTCTACACCCTACACTCTATAACATACACTCTATACACTACACTCTATACCTTACACTCTACACTCTATACCCTACACTCTATAACATACACTCTATACACTACACTCTATACCCTACACTTTACACTCTACATTCTATACCCTACACTCTATACCCTACACTCTATACTCTACACTCTATAGCCTACACTCTATAGCCTACACTCTATAGCCTACACTCTATATCCTACACCCTACACTCTATACCCTACACTCTATACCCTACACTCTACACTCTATACCCTACACTCTATACCCTACACTCTACACTCTATACCCTACACTCTAATCCTTACACTCTACACTCTATACCCTACACTCTATACCCTACACTCTACACTCTATACCATACACTCTATACCCTACACTCTATACCCTACACTCTACACCATACACTCTACACCATACACTCTACACCATACACTCTATAGCATACACTCTATACCCTACACGATACACTCTATACCCTACACTCTATACCCTACACTCTATACCCTACACTATACACTCTATACCCTACACTCTGCACCCTACACTCTATACCCTACACTCTACAACCTGCACTCTATACCCTACACTCTACACCCTACACTCTATACCCTACACTCTATACCCTACACTCTATACCCTACACTCTACACTCTATACCCTACACTCTACACCCTACACTCTATACCCTACACCCTACACTCTACACTCTATACCCTACACTCTACACTCTACTCCCTACACTCTACACTCTATACCCTACACTCTACACTCTATACCCTACACTCTACTCCCTACACTCTATACCCTACACTCTACACCCTACACTCTACACCCTACACTCTATACCCTACACTCTATACCCTACACTCTATACCCTACACTCTATACGCTACACTCTACACCCTACACTCTGCACCCTACACTCTACACCCTACACTCTGTACCCTACACTCTATACCCTACACTCTACACTCTTTACCATACACTCTATACCCTACACTCTATACCCTACACCCTATACCCTACACTCTATACCCTACACTCTATACCCTACACTCTATACCCTACACTCTATACCCTACACTCTAAACTCTATACCCTACACTCTACACTCTATACCCTACACTCTATAACATACACTCTATACCCTACACTCTATACCCTACACTCTATACCCTACACTCTATACCATACACTCTACCCTCTAACCCTACACCCTACACTCTATACCCTACACTCTATACCCTACACTCTATACCCTACACTCTACACCCTACACTCTACACCCTACACTCTATACCCTGCACTCTATACCCTACACTCTATACCCTACACCCTACACTCTACACCCTACACTCTATACCCTACACTCTACACCCTACACTCTACACTCTATACCCTACCCTCTACACCCTGCACTCTGTACCCTACACTCTACACTCTTTACCCTACACTCTATACCCTACACTCTATACCCTACACTCTATACCCTACACTCTATACCCTACACTCTACACTCTATACCTTACACTTTATACCCTACACTCTATACCCTACACTCTAAACTCTATACCCTACACTCTATACCCTACACTCTATACCCTACACTCTACACTCTATACGCTACACTCTATACCCTACACTCTATACCCTACACTCTATACCCTACACTCTATACCCTACACTCTACACTCTATACCCTACACTCTATACCCTACACTCTATACCCTACACTCTATACCCTACACTCTACACTCTATACCCTACACTCTATACCCTACACTCTATACCCTACACTTTACACTCTATACCCTACACTCTACACTATATACCCTACACTCTATACCCTACACTCTGCACTCTGTACCCTACACTCTATACTCTACACTCTACACTCTATACCCTACACTCTATACCCTACACTCTACACTCTATACCATACACTCTACACCCTACACTCTATACCATACACTCTATACCCTACACTCTACACTTTATACCCTACACTCTATACCATACACTCTACACTGTATACCCTACACTCTATACCATACACTCTATACCCTACACTCTATACCCTACAATCTAATCCCTACACTCTACACTCTATACCCTACACTCTATACCCTACACTCTACACTCTATACCCTACACTCTAATCCCTACACTCTACACCCTACACTCTACACCCTGCACTCTATACCCTACACTCTACACTCTATACCCTACACTCTATACCCTACACTCTACACTCTATACCCTACACACTATACCATACACGCTATACCCTACACTCTATACCATACACTCTATACCCTACACTCTATACCCTACACTTTACACCCTACACTCTATACCTTACACTCTATACCCTACACTCCATACCCTACACTCTAAACTCTATACCCTACACTCTACACTCTATACCCTATAACATACACTCTATACCCTACACTCTATACCCTACACTCTATACCGTACACTCTACACTCTATACCCTACACTCTATACCATACACTCTACACCATACACTCTACAGCATACACTCTATACCCTACACTCTACACTCTATACCCTACACTCTATACCCTACACTCTATACACTACACTCTATACACTACACTCTATACCCTACACTCTATACCATACACTCTACACCCTACACTCTATACCATACACTCTATACCCTACACTCTACACTCTATACCCTACACTCTATAACCTACACTCTATACCCTACACTCTATACCCTACACTATACACTCTATACCTTACACTCTACACCATACACTCTATACCCTATACCCTACAATCTATACCCTACACTCTATACCCCACACTCTATACCCTACACTCTATACCCTACACTCTACACTCTATACCCTACACTCTATACCATACACTGTATATCCTACACTCTATACCCTACACTCTATACCCTACACTCTATACCCTACACTCTACACTCTACACCCTACACTCTATAACATACACTCTATACACTACACTCTATACCTTACACTTTACACTCTATACCCTACACTCTATAACATACACTCTATACACTACACTCTATACCCTACACTTTACACTCTACATTCTATACCCTACACTCTATACCCTACACTCTATACTCTACACTCTATAGCCTACACTCTATAGCCTACACTCTATAGCCTACACTCTATATCCTACACTCTATACCCTACACTCTATACCCTACACTCTACACTCTATACCCTACACTCTATACCCTACACCCTACACTCTATACCCTACACTCTATACCCTACACTCTAATCCCTACACTCTACACTCTATACCCTACACTCTATACCCTACACTCTACACTCTATACCATACACTCTATACCCTACACTCTATACCCTACACTCTACACTTTATACCCTACAATCTATACCATACACTCTATACCCTACACTCTATACCCTACACTCTATACCCTACACTATACACTCTATACCCTACACTCTACACTGTATACCATACACTCTATGCCCCACACTCTATACCCTAAACTCTACACTCTATACCCTACACTCTACACCCTAAGCTCTATACCCTACACTCTACACTCTATACCCTACACTCTATACCATACACTCTATACCCTACACTCTATACCATACTCTCTATACCCTACACTCTATACCCTCCACTCTACACCCTACACTCTATACCTTACACTCTATACCCTATACTCTATACCCTACACTCTAAACTCTATACCCTACACTCTACACTCTATACCCTATAACATACACTCTATACCCTACACTCTATACCCTACACTCTATACCGTACACTCTACACTCTATACCCTACACTCTAATCCCTACACTCTACACCCTACACTCTATACCCTACACTCTATACCCTACACTCTACACTCTATACCCTACACTCTATACCCTACACTCTACACTCTATACCCTACACTCTATAACATACACTCTATACACTACACTCTATACCCTACACTTTACACTCTACATTCTATACCCTACACTCTATACCCTACACTCTATACTCTACACTCTATAGCCTACACTCTATAGCCTACACTCTATATCCTACACCCTACACTCTATACCCTACACTCTATACCCTACACTCTACACTCTATACCCTACACTCTATACCCTACACTCTACACTCTATACCCTACACTCTATACCCTACACTCTACACTCTATACCATACACTCTATACCCTACACTCTATACCCTACACTCTACACTTTATACCCTACACTCTATACCATACACTCTATACCCTACACTCTATACCCTACACTCTATACCCTACACTATACACTCTATACCCTACACTCTACACTGTATACCATACACTCTATGCCCCACACTCTATACCCTAAACTCTACACTCTATACCCTACACTCTACACCCTAAGCTCTATACCCTACACTCTACACTCTATACCCTACACTCTATACCATACACTCTATACCCTACACTCTATACCATACACTCTATACCCTACACTCTATACCCTACACTCTACACCCTACACTCTATACCTTACACTCTATACCCTACACTCTATACCCTACACTCTAAACTCTATACCCTACACTCTACACTCTATACCCTATAACATACACTCTATACCCTACACTCTATACCCTACACTCTATACCGTACACTCTACACTCTATACCCTACACTCTATACCATACACTCTACACCATACACTCTACAGCAAACACTCTATACCCTACAATCTACACTCTATACCCTACACTCTATACCCTACACTCTATACACTACACTCTATACACTACCCTCTATACCCTACACTCTATACCATACACTCTACACCCTACACTCTATACCATACACTCTATACCCTACACTCTACACTCTATACCCTACACTCTATAACCTACACTCTATACCTTACACTCTATACCCTACACTATACACTCTATACCTTACACTCTACACCATACACTCTATACCCTATACCCTACAATCTATACCCTACACTCTATACCCCACACTCTATACCCTACACTCTATACCCTACACTCTACACTCTATACCCTACACTCTATACCATACACTGTATACCCTACACTCTATACCCTACAATCTATACCCTACACTCTATAAACTACACTCTATACCCTACACTCTACACTCTACACCCTACACTCTATAACATACACTCTATACACTACACTCTATACCTTACACTCTACACTCTATACCCTACACTCTATAACATACACTCTATACACTACACTCTATACCCTACACTTTACACTCTACATTCTATACCCTACACTCTATACCCTACACTCTATACTCTACACTCTATAGCCTACACTCTATAGCCTACACTCTATAGCCTACACTCTATATCCTACACCCTACACTCTATACCCTACACTCTATACCCTACACTCTACACTCTATACCCTACACTCTATACCCTACACTCTACACTCTACACCCTACACTCTATACCCTACACTCTAGTCCCTACACTCTACACTCTATACCCTACACTTTATACCCTACACTCTACACTCTATACCATACACTCCATACCCTACACTCTATACCCTACACTCTACACTTTATACCCTACACTCTATACCATACACTCTATACCCTACACTCTATACCCTACACTCTATACCCTACACTATACACTCTATACCCTACACTCTACACTGTATACCATACACTCTATGCCCCACACTCTATACCCTAAACTCTACACTCTATACCCTACAATCTACACCCTAAGCTCTATACCCTACACTCTATACCCTACAATCTATACCCTACACTCTATACCCTACACTCTATACCCTACACCCTACGCTCTATACGCTACACTCTATACCCTACACTATACACTCTATACCCTACACTCTACACTGTATACCATACACTCTATGCCCCACACTCTATACCCTAAACTCTACACTCTATACCCTACACTCTACACCCTAAGCTCTATACCCTACACTCTATACCCTACACTCTACACTCTATACCCTACACTCTATACCCTACACTCTATACGCTACACTCTATACCCTACACTCTACACTCTACACTGTATACCATACACTCTATGCCCCACACTCTATACCCTAAACTCTACACTCTATAACCTACACTCTACACCCTAAACTCTATACCATACACTCTATACCCTACACTCTACACTCTATACCCTACACTCTACACTCTATACCCTACACTCTATACCATACACTGTATACCCTACACTCTACACTCTATACCCTACACTCTATACCCTACACTCTACACTCTATACCCTACACTCTATACCCTACACTCTATACCATACACTCTATACCATATACTCTATACCCTACACTCTATACCCTACACTCTACACCCTACACTCTATACCCTACACTCTACACTCTATACCCTACACTCTATACCCTACACTCTATACCCTACACTCTATACCCTACACTCTATACCCTACACTCTACACTCTATACCCTACACTCTACACTATATACCCTACACACTATACCCTAAACTCTATACCCTACACTCTACACTCTATACACTACACTCTACACCCTGCACTCTGTACCCTACACTCTATACCCTACACTCTACACTCTGTACCCTACACTCTATACCCTACACTCTATACCCTACACTCTATACCCTACACTCTATACCCTACACTCTACACTCTATACCCTACACTCTATACCATACACTCTACACCCTACACTCTATACCATACACTCTATACCCTACACTTTACACTCTATACCCTACACTCTATACCATACACTCTACACTTTATACCCTACACTCTATACCATACACACTATACCCTACACTCTATACCCTACACTCTATACCCTACACTCTAATCCCTACACTCTAATCCCTACACTCTAATCCCTACACTCTAATCCCTACACTCTAATCCCTACACTCTATACCCTACACTCTATACTCTACACTCTACACTCTATACCCTACACTCTAATCCCTACACTCTAATCCCTACACTCTACACTCTATACCCTACACTCTATACCCTACACTCTATACCCTACACTCTACACTCTATACCCTACACTCTATACCCTACACTCTACACTCTATACCCTACACTCTATACCCTACACTCTTTAAAATACACTCTATACCCTACACTCTACACTCTATACCATACACTTTATACCCTACACTCTATACCATACACTCTATACCCTACACTCTATACCCTACACTCCACACCCTACACTCTATACCTTACACTCTATACCCTACACTCTAAAATCTATACCCTACACTCTATACCCTACACTCTATACCCTATACCCTACACTCTATACACTACACTCTATACCATACATGCTATACTCTATACCCTACACTCTATACCATACACTCTAAATCCTACACTCTACACCACTCTACACCCCACACTCTACACCCTACACCCTACACTCTATACCCTACACTCTAAACCATACACTCTATACCCTATACCCTATACCCTACAATCTATACCCTTCACTCTATACCCTACACTCTATACCCTACACTCTATACCCTACACTCTACACTCTATACCCTACACTCTATACCATACACTTTACACTCTACACCCTACACTCTACATTCTATACCCTACACTCTAAACTCTACACTCTATAGCCTACACTCTATACCCTACACTCTATACCCTACACTCTACACTTTATACCCTACACTCTATACCATACACTCTATACCCTACACTCTACACTTTATACCCTACACTCTATACCATACACTCTATACCCTACACTCTATACCCTACACTATACACTCTATACCCTACACTCTACACTGTATACCATACACTCTATGCCCTACACTCTATACCCTACACCCTACGCTCTATACGCTACACTCTATAACCTACACTCTATACCCTACACTCTATACCTTACACTCTACACTTTATACCCTACACTCTATACCATACACTCTATACCCTACACTCTATACCCTACACTCTATACCCTACACTCTATACCCTACACCCTACGCTCTATACGCTACACTCTATAACCTACACTCTATACCCTACACTCTATACCCTAAACTCTACACTCTATACCCTACACTCTACACCCTAAGCTCTATACCCTACACTCTATACCCTACACTCTATACCCTACACTCTATACCCTACACTCTATACCCTACACCCTACGCTCTATACGCTACACTCTATACCCTACACTATACACTCTATACCCTACACTCTACACTGTATACCATACACTCTATGCCCCACACTCTATACCCTAAACTCTACACTCTATACCCTACACTCTACACCCTAAGCTCTATACCCTGCACTCTATACCCTACACTCTACACTCTATACCCTACACTCTATACCCTACACCCTACGCTCTATACGCTACACTCTATACCCTACACTCTACACTCTACACTGTATACCATACACTCTATGCCCCACACTCTATACCCTAAACTCTACACTCTATACCCTACACTCTACACCCTAAACTCTATACCATACACTCTATACCCTACACTCTACACTCTATACCCTACACTCTACACTCTATACCCTACACTCTACACTCTATACCCTACACTCTATACCATACACTCTATACCCTACACTCTACACTCTATACCCTACACTCTATACCCTACACTCTATACCCTACACTCTACACTCTATACCCTACACTCTATACCCTACACTCTACACTCTATACCCTACACTCTATACCCTATACTCTATACCATACACTCTATACCATATACTCTATACCCTACACTCTATACCCTACACTCTACACCCTACACTCTATACCCTACACTCTACACTCTATACCCTACACTCTATACCCTACACTCTATACCCTACACTCTATACCCTATACCCTACACTCTATACACTACACTCTATACCATACACACTATACTCTATACCCTACACTCTATACCATACACTCTAAATCCTACACTCTACACCACTCTACACCCCACACTCTACACCCTACACCCTACACTCTATACCCTACACTCTACACCATACACTCTATACCCTATACCCTACAATCTATACCCTACACTCTATACCCTACACTCTATACCCTACACTCTATACCCTACACTCTACACTCTATACCCTACACTCTATACCATACACTGTATACCCTACACTCTATACCCTACACTCTACACGCTATATCCTACACTCTATACCCTACACTTTACACTCTACACCCTACACTCTACATTCTTTACCCTACACTCTAAACTCTACACTCTATAGCCTACACTCTATACCCTACACTCTATACCCTAAAATTACACTTTATACCCTACACTCTATACCATACACTCTATACCCTACACTCTACACTTTATACCCTACACTCTATACCATACACTCTATACCCTACACTCTATACCCTACACTATACACTATATACCCTACACTCTACACTGTATACCATACACTCTATGCCCCACACTCTCTACCATAAACTCTACATTCTATACCCTACACTCTACACCCTAAGCTCTATACCATACACTCTATACCCTACACTCTATACCCTACACTCTATACCCTACACTCTATACCCTACACCCTACGCTCTATACGCTACACTCTATAACCTACACTCTATACCCTACACTCTATACCCTACACTCTACACTTTATACCCTACACTCTATACCATACACTCTATACCCTACACTCTATACCCTACACTATACACTCTATACCCTACACTCTACACTGTATACCATACACTCTATGCCCCACACTCTATACCCTAAACTCTACACTCTATACCCTACACTCTACACCCTAAGCTCTATACCCTACACTCTATACCCTACACTTTATACCCTACACTCTATACCCTACACTCTATACCCTACACCCTACGCTCTATACGCTACACTCTATACCCTACACTATACACTCTATACCCTACACTCTACACTGTATACCATACACTCTATGCCCCACACTCTATACCCTAAACTCTACACTCTATACCCTACACTCTACACCCTAAACTCTATACCCTACACTCTATACCCTACACTCTATACCCTATACCCTATACCCTACAATCTATACCCTTCACTCTATACCCTACACTCTATACCCTACACTCTATACCCTACACTCTACACTCTATACCCTACACTCTATACCATACACTGTATACCTTACACTCTATACCCTACACTCTACACTCTATATCCTACACTCTATACCCTACACTTTACACTCTACACCCTACACTCTACATTCTATACCCTACACTCTAAACTCTACACTCTATAGCCTACACTCTATACCCTACACTCTATACCCTACACTCTACACTTTATACCCTACACTCTATACCATACACTCTATACCCTAAGCTCTACACTCTACACTCTATACCCTACACTCTATACCCTACACTCTATACCCTTCACTCTATACCCTACACTCTATACCCTACACCCTACGCTCTATACGCTACACTCTATAACCTACACTCTATACCCTACACTCTATACCCTAAACTCTACACTCTATACCCTACACTCTACACCCTAAGCTCTATACCCTACACTCTATACCCTACACTCTATACCCTACACTCTATACCCTACACCCTGCGTTCTATACGCTACACTC
The DNA here is from genome assembly GCF_032444005.1 of Ranitomeya imitator. Classification (NCBI taxonomy): domain Eukaryota; kingdom Metazoa; phylum Chordata; class Amphibia; order Anura; family Dendrobatidae; genus Ranitomeya; species Ranitomeya imitator. Next base: position 385,073 of record NW_027194669.1, on the reverse strand, counting down.
TATACCTTACACTATACACTCTATACCCTACACTCTACACTGTATACCATACACTCTATGCCCCACACTCTATACCATAAACTCTACACTCTATACCCTACACTCTACACCCTAAGCTCTATACCCTACATTCTATACCCTACACTCTACACTCTATACCCTACACTCTATACCCTACACCCTACGCTCTATACGCTACACTCTATACCCTACACTCTACACTCTACACTGTATACCATACACTCTATGCCCCACACTCTATACCCTAAACTCTACACTCTATACCCTACACTCTACACCCTAAACTCTATACCATACACTCTATACCCTACACTCTACACTCTATACCCTACACTCTACACTCTATACCCTACACTCTACACTCTATACCCTACACTCTATACCATACACTCTATACCCTACACTCTACACTCTATACCCTACACTCTATACCCTACACTCTATACCCTACACTCTACACTCTATACCCTACACTCTATACCCTACACTCTACACTCTATACCCTACACTCTATACCCTACACTCTATACCATACACTCTATACCATATACTCTATACCCTACACTCTATACCCTACACTCTACACCCTACACTCTATACCCTACACTCTACACTCTATACCCTACACTCTATACCCTACACTCTATACCCTACACTCTATACCCTATACCCTACACTCTATACACTACACTCTATACCATACACTTTACACTCTACACCCTACACTCTACATTCTATACCCTACACTCTAAACTCTACACTCTATAGCCTACACTCTATACCCTACACTCTATACCCTACACTCTACACTTTATACCCTACACTCTATACCATACACTCTATACCCTAAGCTCTACACTCTACACTCTATACCCTACACTCTATACCCTACACTCTATACCCTTCACTCTATACCCTACACTCTATACCCTACACCCTACGCTCTATACGCTACACTCTATAACCTACACTCTATACCCTACACTCTATACCCTAAACTCTACACTCTATACCCTACACTCTACACCCTAAGCTCTATACCCTACACTCTATACCCTACACTCTATACCCTACACTCTATACCCTACACCCTGCGTTCTATACGCTACACTCTATACCTTACACTATACACTCTATACCCTACACTCTACACTGTATACCATACACTCTATGCCCCACACTCTATACCATAAACTCTACACTCTATACCCTACACTCTACACCCTAAGCTCTATACCCTACACTCTATACCCTACACTCTACACTCTATACCCTACACTCTATACCCTACACCCTACGCTCTATACGCTACACTCTATACCCTACACTCTACACTCTACACTGTATACCATACACTCTATGCCCCACACTCTATACCCTAAACTCTACACTCTATACCCTACACTCTACACCCTAAACTCTATACCATACACTCTATACCCTACACTCTACACTCTATACCCTACACTCTACACTCTATACCCTACACTCTACACTCTATACCCTACACTCTACACTCTATACCCTACACTCTACACTCTATACCCTACACTCTATACCATACACTCTATACCCTACACTCTACACTCTATACCCTACACTCTATACCCTACACTCTATACCCTACACTCTACACTCTATACCCTACACTCTATACCCTACACTCTACACTCTATACCCTACACTCTATACCCTACACTCTATACCATACACTCTATACCATATACTCTATACCCTACACTCTATACCCTACACTCTACACCCTACACTCTATACCCTACACTCTACACTCTATACCCTACACTCTATACCCTACACTCTATACCCTACACTCTATACCCTATACCCTACACTCTATACACTACACTCTATACCATACACGCTATACTCTATACCCTACACTCTATACCATACACTCTAAATCCTACACTCTACACCACTCTACACCCCACACTCTACACCCTACACCCTACACTCTATACCCTACACTCTACACCATACACTCTATACCCTATACCCTATACCCTACAATCTATACCCTACACTCTATACCCTACACTCTATACCCTACACTCTATACCCTACACTCTACACTCTATACCCTACACTCTATACCATACACTATATACCCTACACTCTATACCCTACACTCTACAATCTATATCCTACACTCTATACCCTACACTTTACACTCTACACCCTACACTCTACATTCTATACCCTACACTCTAAACTCTACACTCTATAGCCTACACTCTATACCCTACACTCTATACCCTACACTCTACACTTTATACCCTACACTCTATACCATACACTCTATACCCTACACTCTACACTTTATACCCTACACTCTATACCATACACTCTATACCCTACACTCTATACCCTACACTATGCACTCTATACCCTACACTCTACACTGTATACCATACACTCTATGCCCCACACTCTCTACCATAAACTCTACATTCTATACCCTACACTCTACACCCTAAGCTCTATACCATACACTCTATACCCTACACTCTATACCCTACACCCTATACCCTACACCCTACGCTCTATACGCTACACTCTATAACCTACACTCTATACCCTACACTCTATACCCTACACTCTACACTTTATACCCTACACTCTATACCATACACTCTATACCCTACACTCTATACCCTACACTCTATACCCTACACTATACACTCTATACCCTACACTCTACACTGTATACCATACACTCTATGCCCCACACTCTATACCCTAAACTCTACACTCTATACCCTACACTTTACACCCTAAGCTATATACCCTACACTCTATACCCTACACTTTATACCCTACACTCTATACCCTACACTCTATACCCTACACCCTACGCTCTATACGCTACACTCTATACCCTACACTATACACTCTATACCCTACACTCTACACTGTATACCATACACTCTATGCCCCACACTCTATACCCTAAACTCTACACTCTATACCCTACACTCTACACCCTAAGCTCTATACCCTACACTCTATACCCTACACTCTATACCCTATACCCTACAATCTATACCCTTCACTCTATACCCTACACTCTATACCCTACACTCTATACCCTACACTCTACACTCTATACCCTACACTCTATACCATACACTGTATACCCTACACTCTATACCCTACACTCTACACTCTATATCCTACACTCTATACCCTACACTTTACACTCTACACCCTACACTCTACATTCTATACCCTACACTCTAAACTCTACACTCTATTGCCTACACTCTATACCCTACACTCTATACCCTACACTCTACACTTTATACCCTACACTCTATACCATACACTCTATACCCTACACTCTACACTTTATACCCTACACTCTATACCATACACTCTATACCCTACACTCTATACCCTACACTATACACTCTATACCCTACACTCTACACTGTATACCATACACTCTATGCCCCACACTCTCTACCCTAAACTCTACATTCTATACCCTACACTCTACACCCTAAGCTCTATACCATACACTCTATATCCTACACTCTATACCCTACACTCTATACCCTACACTCTATACCCTACACCCTACGCTCTATACGCTACACTCTATAACCTACACTCTATACCCTACACTCTATACCTTACACTCTACACTTTATACCCTACACTCTATACCATACACTCTATACCCTACACTCTATACCCTACACTCTATACCCTACACTCTATACCCTACACCCTACGCTCTATACGCTACACTCTATAACCTACACTCTATACCCTACACTCTATACCCTAAACTCTACACTCTATACCCTACACTCTAAACCCTAAGCTCTATACCCTACACTCTATACCCTACACTCTATACCCTACACTCTATACCCTACACCCTACGCTCTATACGCTACACTCTATACCCTACACTATACACTCTATACCCTACACTCTACACTGTATACCATACACTCTATGCCCCACACTCTATACCCTAAACTCTACACTCTATACCCTACACTCTACACCCTAAGCTCTATACCCTACACTCTATACCCTACACTCTACACTCTATACCCTACACTCTATACCCTACACCCTACGCTCTATACGCTACACTCTATACCCTACACTCTACACTCTACACTGTATACCATACACTCTATGCCCCACACTCTATACCCTAAACTCTACACTCTATACCCTACACTCTACACCCTAAACTCTATACCATACACTCTATACCCTACACTCTACACTCTATACCCTACACTCTACACTCTATACCCTACACTCTACACTCTATACCCTACACTCTATACCATACACTCTATACCCTACACTCTACACTCTATACCCTACACTCTATACCCTACACTCTATACCCTACACTCTACACTCTATACCCTACACTCTATACCCTACACTCTACACTCTATACCCTACACTCTATACCCTACACTCTATACCATACACTCTATACCATATACTCTATACCCTACACTCTATACCCTACACTCTACACCCTACACTCTATACCCTACACTCTACACTCTATACCCTACACTCTATACCCTACACTCTATACCCTATACCCTACACTCTATACACTACACTCTATACCATACACGCTATACTCTATACCCTACACTATATACCATACACTCTAAATCCTACACTCTACACCACTCTACACCCCACACTCTACACCCTACACCCTACACTCTATACCCTACACTCTACACCATACACTCTATACCCTATACCCTACAATCTATACCCTTCACTCTATACCCTACACTCTACACTCTATACCCTACACTCTATACCATACACTGTATACCCTACACTCTATACCCTACACTCTACACTCTATATCCTACACTCTATACCCTACACTTTACACTCTACACCCTACACTCTACATTCTATACCCTACACTCTAAACTCTACACTCTATAGCCTACACTCTATACCCTACACTCTATACCCTACACTCTACACTTTATACCCTACACTCTATACCATACACTCTATACTCTACACTCTACACTTTATACCCTACACTCTATACCATACACTCTATACCCTACACTCTATACCCTACACTATACACTCTATACCCTACACTCTACACTGTATACCATACACTCTATGCCCCACACTCTCTACCCGAAACTCCACATTCTATACCCTACACTCTACACCCTAAGCTCTATACCATACACTCTATACCCTACACTCTATACCCTACACTCTATACCCTACACTCTATACCCTACACCCTACGCTCTATACGCTACACTCTATAACCTACACTCTATACCCTACACTCTATACCTTACACTCTACACTTTATACCCTACACTCTATACCATACACTCTATACCATACACTCTATACCCTACACTCTATACCCTACACTCTATACCCTACACCCTACGCTCTATACGCTACACTCTATAACCTACACTCTATACCCTACACTCTATACCCTAAACTCTACACTCTATACCCTACACTCTAAACCCTAAGCTCTATACCCTACACTCTATACCCTACACTCTATACCCTACACTCTATACCCTACACCCTACGCTCTATACGCTACACTCTATACCCTACACTATACACTCTATACCCTACACTCTACACTGTATACCATACACTCTATGCCCCACACTCTATACCCTAAACTCTACACTCTATACCCTACACTCTACACCCTAAGCTCTATACCCTACACTCTATACCCTACACTCTACACTCTATACCCTACACTCTATACCCTACACCCTACGCTCTATACGCTACACTCTATACCCTACACTCTACACTCTACACTGTATACCATACACTCTATGCCCCACACTCTATACCCTAAACTCTACACTCTATACCCTACACTCTACACCCTAAACTCTATACCATACAATCTATACCCTACACTCTACACTCTATACCCTACACTCTACACTCTATACCCTACACTCTACACTCTATACCCTACACTCTATACCATACACTCTATACCCTACACTCTACACTCTATACCCTACACTCTATACCCTACACTCTATACCCTACACTCTACACTCTATACCCTACACTCTATACCCTACACTCTACACTCTATACCCTACACTCTATACCCTACACTCTATACCATACACTCTATACCATATACTCTATACCCTACACTCTATACCCTACACTCTACACCCTACACTCTATACCCTACACTCTACACTCTATACCCTACACTCTATACCCTACACTCTATACCCTATACCCTACACTCTATACACTACACTCTATACCATACACGCTATACTCTATACCCTACACTATATACCATACACTCTAAATCCTACACTCTACACCACTCTACACCCCACACTCTACACCCTACACCCTACACTCTATACCCTACACTCTACACCATACACTCTATACCCTATACCCTATACCCTACAATCTATACCCTTCACTCTATACCCTACACTCTATACCCTACACTCTATACCCTACACTCTACACTCTATACCCTACACTCTATACCATACACTGTATACCCTACACTCTATACCCTACACTCTACACTCTATATCCTACACTCTATACCCTACACTTTACACTCTACACCCTACACTCTACATTCTATACCCTACACTCTAAACTCTACACTCTATAGCCTACACTCTATACCCTACACTCTATACCCTACACTCTACACTTTATACCCTACACTCTATACCATACACTCTATACTCTACACTCTACACTTTATACCCTACACTCTATACCATACACTCTATACCCTACACTCTATACCCTACACTATACACTCTATACCCTACACTCTACACTGTATACCATACACTCTATGCCCCACACTCTCTACCCGAAACTCCACATTCTATACCCTACACTCTACACCCTAAGCTCTATACCATACACTCTATACCCTACACTCTATACCCTACACTCTATACCCTACACTCTATACCCTACACCCTACGCTCTATACGCTACACTCTATAACCTACACTCTATACCCTACACTCTATACCTTACACTCTACACTTTATACCCTACACTCTATACCATACACTCTATACCCTACACTCTATACCCTACACTCTATACCCTACACTCTATACCCTACACTCTATACCCTACACCCTACGCTCTATACGCTACACTCTATAACCTACACTCTATACCCTACACTCTATACCCTAAACTTTACACTCTATACCCTACACTCTACACCCTAAGCTCTATACCCTACACTCTATACCCTACACTCTATACCCTACACTCTATACCCTACACCCTACGCTCTATACGCTACACTCTATACCCTAAACTCTACACTCTATACCCTACACTCTACACCCTAAGCTCTATACCCTACACTCTATACCCTACACTCTACACTCTATACCCTACACTCTGCACTCTACACTGTATACCATACACTCTATGCCCCACACTCTATACCCTAAACTCTACACTCTATACCCTACACTCTACACCCTAAACTCTATACCATACACTCTATACCCTACACTCTACACTCTATACCCTACACTCTACACTCTATACCCTACACTCTACACTCTATACCCTACACTCTACACTCTATACCCTACACTCTATACCCTACACTCTATACCCTACACTCTACACTCTATACCCTACACTCTATACCCTACACTCTACACTCTATACCCTACACTCTATACCCTACACTCTATACCATACACTCTATACCATATACTCTATACCCTACACTCTATACCCTACACTCTACACCCTACACTCTATACCCTACACTCTACACTCTATACCCTACACTCTATACCCTACACTCTATACCCTACACTCTATACCCTATACCCTACACTCTATACACTACACTCTATACCATACACGCTATACTCTATACCCTACACTCTATACCATACACTCTAAATCCTACACTCTACACCACACTACACCCCACACTCTACACCCTACACGCTACACTCTATACCCTACACTCTACACCATACACTCTATACCCTATACCCTATACCCTACAATCTATACTCTACACTCTATACCCTACACTCTATACCCTACACTCTATACCCTACACTCTACACTCTATACCCTACACTCTATACCATACACTGTATACCCTACACTCTATACCCTACACTCTACACTCTATATCCTACACTCTATACCCTACACTTTACACTCTACACCCTACACTCTACATTCTATACCCTACACTCTAAACTCTACACTCTATAGCCTACACTCTATACCCTACACTCTATACCCTACACTCTACACTTTATACCCTACACTCTATACCATACACTCTATACCCTACACTCTACACTTTATACCCTACACTCTATACCATACACTCTATACCCTACACTCTATACCCTACACTATACACTCTATACCCTACACTCTACACTGTATACCGTACACTCTATGCCCCACACTCTCTACCCTAAACTCTACATTCTATACCCTACACTCTACACCCTAAGCTCTATACCATACACTCTATACCCTACACTCTATACCCTACACTCTATACCCTACACTCTATACCCTACACCCTACGCTCTATACGCTACACTCTATAACCTACACTCTATACCCTACACTCTATACCCTACACTCTATACCATACACTCTATACCCTACACTCTATACCCTACACTCTATACCCTACACTATACATTCTATACCCTACACTCTACACTGTATACCATACACTCTATGCCCCACACTCTATGCCCTAAACTCTACACTCTATACCCTACACTCTACACCCTAAGCTCTATACCCTACACTCTATACCCTACACTTTATACCCTACACTCTATACCCTACACTCTATACCCTACACCCTACGCTCTATACGCTACACTCTATACCCTACACTATACACTCTATACCTTACACAATACACTGTATACCATACACTCTATGCCCCACACTCTATACCCTAAACTCTACACTCTATACCCTACACTCTACACCCTAAACTCTATACCCTACACTCTATACCCTACACTCTACACTCTATACCCTACACTCTATACCCTACACCCTACGCTCTATACGCTACACTCTATACCCTTCACTCTACACTCTACACTGTATACCATACACTCTATGCCCCACACTCTATACCCTAAACTCTACACTCTATACCCTACACTCTACACCCTAAACTCTATACCATACACTCTATACCCTACACTCTACACTCTATACCCTACACTCTACACTCTATACCCTACACTCTACACTCTATACCCTACACTCTATACCATACACTCTATACCCTACACTCTACACTCTATACCCTACACTCTATACCCTACACTCTATACCCTACACTCTACACTCTATACCCTACACTCTATACCCTACACTCTACACTCTATACCCTACACTCTATACCCTACACTCTATACCATACACTCTATACCATATACGCTATACCCTACACTCTATACCCTACACTCTACACCCTACACTCTATACCCTACACTCTACACTCTATACCCTACACTCTATACCCTACACTCTATACTCTACACTCTATACCCTACACTCTATACCCTACACTCTACACTCTATACCCTACACTCTACACTATATACCCTACACACTATACCCTAAACTCTATACCCTACACTCTACACTCTATACCCTACACTCTACACCCTGCAATCTGTACCCTACACTCTATACCCTACACTCTACACTCTGTACCCTACACTCTATACCCTACACTCTATACCCTACACTCTATACCCTACACTCTACACTCTATACCCTACACTCTATACCATACACTCTACACCCTACACTCTATACCATACACTCTATACCCTACACTTTACACTCTATACCCTGCACTCTATACCATACACTCTACACTTTATACCCTACACTCTATACCATACACACTATACCCTACACTCTATACCCTACACTCTATACCCTACACTCTATACCCTACACTCTAATCCCTACACTCTAATCCCTACACTCTAATCCCTACACTCTAATCCCTACACTCTATTCCCTACACTCTATACTCTACACTCTACACTCTATACCCTACACTCTAATCCCTACACTCTAATCCCTACACTCTACACTCTATACCCTACACTCTATACCCTACACTCTATACCCTACACTCTACACTCTATACCCTACACTCTATACCCTACACTCTACACTCTATACCCTACACTCTATACCCTACACTCTATAAAATACACTCTATACCCTACACTCTACACTCTATACCATACACTCTATGCCCTACACTCTATACCATACACTCTATACCCTACACTCTATACCCTACACTCCACACCCTACACTCTATACCTTACACTCTATACCCTACACTCTAAAATCTATACCCTACACTCTATACCCTACACTCTATACCCTATACCCTACACTCTATACACTACACTCTATACCATACACGCTATACTCTATACCCTACACTCTATACCCTACACTCTATACCCTACACTCTATACCCTACACTCTAATCCCTACACTCTAATCCCTACACTCTAATCCCTACACTCTATACCCTACACTCTATACTCTACACTCTACACTCTATACCCTACACTCTAATCCCTACTCTCTAATCCCTACACTCTACACTCTATACCCTACACTCTATACCCTACACTCTATACCCTACACTCTACACTCTATACCCTACACTCTATACCCTACACTCTACACTCTATACCCTACACTCTATACCCTACACTCTATAAAATACACTCTATACCCTACACTCTACACTCTATACCATACACTCTATACCCTACACTCTATACCATACACTCTATACCCTACACTCTATACCCTACACTCCACACCCTACACTCTATACCTTACACTCTATACCCTACACTCTAAAATATATACCCTACACTCTATACCCTACACTCTATACCCTATACCCTACACTCTATACACTACACTCTATACCATACACGCTATACTCTATACCCTACACTCTATACCATACACTCTACATCCTACACTCTACACCACTCTACACCCCACACTCTACACCCTACACCCTACACTCTATACCCTACACTCCACACCATACACTCTATACCCTATACCCTATACCCTACATTCTATACCCTACACTCTATACCCTACACTCTATACCCTACACTCTATACCCTACACTCTATACTCTATACCCTACACTCTATACCATACACTGTATACCCTACACTCTATACCCTACACTCTACACTCTATATCCTACACTCTGTACCCTACACTTTACACTCTACAACCTACACTCTACATTCTATACCCTACACTCTAAACTCTACACTCTATAGCCTACACTCTATACCCTACACTCTATACCCTACACTCTACACTTTATACCCTACACTCTATACCATACACTCTATACCCTACACTCTACACTTTATACCCTACACTCTATACCATACACTCTATACCCTACACTCTATACCCTACACAATACACTCTATACCCTACACTCTACACTGTATACCATACACTCTATGCCCCACACTCTCTACCCTAAACTCTACATTCTATACCCTACACTCTACACCCTAAGCTCTATACCATACACTCTATACCCTACACTCTATACCCTACACTCTATACCCTACACTCTATACCCTACACCCTACGCTCTATACGCTACACTCTATAACCTACACTCTATACCCTACACTCTATACCCTACACTCTATACCCTACACTCTATACCATACACTCTATACCCTACACTCTATACCCTACACTCTATACCCTACACTATACACTCTATACCCTACACTCTACATTGTATACCATACACTCTATGCCCCACACTCTATGCCCTAAACTCTACACTCTATACCCTACACTCTACACCCTAAGCTCTATACCCTACACTCTATACCCTACACTTTATACCCTACACTCTATATCCTACACTCTATACCCTACACCCTACGCTCTATACGCTACACTCTATACCCTACACTATACACTCTATACCTTACACAATACACTGTATACCATACACTCTATGCCCCACACTCTATACCCTAAACTCTACACTCTATACCCTACACTCTACACCCTAAACTCTATACCCTACACTCTATACCCTACACTCTACACTCTATACCCTACACTCTATACCCTACACCCTACGCTCTATACGCTACACTCTATACCCTTCACTCTACACTCTACACTGTATACCATACACTCTATGCCCCACACTCTATACCCTAAACTCTACACTCTATACCCTACACTCTACACCCTAAACTCTATAACATACACTCTATACCCTACACTCTACACTCTATACCCTACACTCTACACTCTATACCCTACACTCTACACTCTATACCCTACACTCTATACCATACACTCTATACCCTACACTCTACACTCTATACCCTACACTCTATACCCTACACTCTATACCCTACACTCTACACTCTATACCCTACACTCTATACCCTACACTCTACACTCTATACCCTACACTCTATACCCTACACTCTATACCATACACTCTATACCATATACGCTATACCCTACACTCTATACCCTACACTCTACACCCTACACTCTATACCCTACACTCTACACTCTATACCCTACACTCTATACCCTACACTCTATACTCTACACTCTATACCCTACACTCTATACCCTACACTCTACACTCTATACCCTACACTCTACACTATATACCCTACACACTATACCCTAAACTCTATACCCTACACTCTACACTCTATACCCTACACTCTACACCCTGCAATCTGTACCCTACACTCTATACCCTACACTCTACACTCTGTACCCTACACTCTATACCCTACACTCTATACCCTACACTCTATACCCTACACTCTATACCCTACACTCTACACTCTATACCCTACACTCTATACCATACACTCTACACCCTACACTCTATACCATACACTCTATACCCTACACTTTACACTCTATACCCTGCACTCTATACCATACACTCTACACTTTATACCCTACACTCTATACCATACACACTATACCCTACACTCTATACCCTACACTCTATACCGTACACTCTATACCCTACACTCTAATCCCTACACTCTAATCCCTACACTCTAATCCCTACACTCTAATCCCTACACTCTATACCCTACACTCTATACTCTACACTCTACACTCTATACCCTACACTCTAATCCCTACACTCTAATCCCTACACTCTACACTCTATACCCTACACTCTATACCCTACACTCTATACCCTACACTCTACACTCTATACCCTACACTCTATACCCTTCACTCTATAAAATACACTCTATACCCTACACTCTACACTCTATACCATACACTCTATACCCTACACTCTATACCATACACTCTATACCCTACACTCTATACCCTACACTCCACACCCTACACTCTATACCTTACACTCTATACCCTACACTCTAAAATCTATACCCTACACTCTATACCCTACACTCTATACCCTATACCCTACACTCTATACACTACACTCTATACCATACACGCTATACTCTATACCCTACACTCTATACCCTACACTCTATACCCTACACTCTATACCCTACACTCTAATCCCTACACTCTAATCCCTACACTCTAATCCCTACACTCTAATCCCTACACTCTAATCCCTACACTCTATACCCTACACTCTATACTCTACACTCTACACTCTATACCCTACACTCTAATCCCTACACTCTAATCCCTACACTCTACACTCTATACCCTACACTCTATACCCTACACTCTATACCCTACACTCTACACTCTATACCCTACACTCTATACCCTACACTCTACACTCTATACCCTACACTTAATACCCTACACTCTATAAAATACACTCTATACCCTACACTCTACACTCTATACCATACACTCTATACCCTACACTCTATACCATACACTCTATACCCTACACTCTATACCCTACACTCCACACCCTACACTCTATACCTTACACTCTATACCCTACACTCTAAAATCTATACCCTACACTCTATACCCTACACTCTATACCCTATACCCTACACTCTATACACTACACTCTATACCATACACGCTATACTCTATACCCTACACTCTATACCATACACTCTACATCCTACACTCTACACCACTCTACACCCCACACTCTACACCCTACACCCTACACTCTATACCCTACACTCCACACCATACACTCTATACCCTATACCCTATACCCTACATTCTATACCCTACACTCTATACCCTACACTCTATACCCTACACTCTATACCCTACACTCTACACTCTATACCCTACACTCTATACCATACACTGTATACCCTACACTCTATACCCTACACTCTACACTCTATATCCTACACTCTATACCCTACACTTTACACTCTACACCCTACACTCTACATTCTATACCCTACACTCTAAACTCTACACTCTATAGCCTACACTCTATACCCTACACTCTATACCCTACACTCTACACTTTATACCCTACACTCTATACCATACACTCTATACCCTACACTCTACACTTTATACCCTACACTCTATACCATACACTCTATACCCTACACTCTATACCCTACACTATACACTCTATACCCTACACTCTACACTGTATACCATACACTCTATGCCCCACACTCTCTACCCTAAACTCTACATTCTATACCCTACACTCTACACCCTAAGCTCTATACCATACACTCTATACCCTACACTCTATACCCTACACTCTATACCCTACACTCTATACCCTACACCCTACGCTCTATACGCTACACTCTATAACCTACACTCTATACCCTACACTCTATACTCTACACTCTACATTTTATACCCTACACTCTATACCATACACTCTATACCCTACACTCTATACCCTACACTCTATACCCTACACTCTATACCCTACAACCTACGCTCTATACGCTACACTCTATAACCTACACTCTATACCCTACACTCTATACCCTAAACTCTACACTCTATACACTACACTCTACACCCTAAGCTCTATACCCTACACTCTATACCCTACACTCTATACCCTACACTCTATACCCTACACCCTACGCTCTATACGCTACACTCTATACCCTACACTATACACTCTATACCCTACACTCTACACTGTATACCATACACTCTATGCCCCACACTCTATACCCTAAACTCTACACTCTATACCCTACACTCTACACCCTAAGCTCTATACCCTACACTCTATACCCTACACTCTACACTCTATACCCTACACTCTACACTCTACACTGTATACCATACACTCTATGCCCCACACTCTATACCCTAAAATCTACACTCTATACCCTACACTCTACACCCTAAACTCTATACCATACACTCTATACCCTACACTCTACACTCTATACCCTACACTCTACACTCTATACCCTACACTCTACACTCTATACCCTACACTCTATACCCTACACTCTATACCCTACACTCTACACTCTATACCCTACACTCTATACCCTACACTCTATACCCTACACTCTACACTCTATACCCTACACTCTATACCCTACACTCTACACTCTATACCCTACACTCTATACCCTACACTCTATACCATACACTCTATACCATATACTCTATACCCTACACTCTATACCCTACACTCTACACCCTACACTCTATACCCTACACTCTACACTCTATACCCTACACTCTATACCCTACACTCTATACCCTACATTCTATACCCTATACCCTACACTCTATACACTACACTCTATACCATACACGCTATACTCTATACCCTACACTCTATACCATACACTCTAAATCCTACACTCTACACCACTCTACACCCCACACTCTACACCCTACACCCTACACTCTATACCCTACACTCTACACCATACACTCTATACCCTATACCCTATACCCTACAATCTATACCCTACACTCTATACCCTACACTCTATACCCTACACTCTATACCCTACACTCTACACTCTATATCCTACACTCTATACCCTACACTTTACACTCTACACCCTACACTCTACATTCTATACCCTACACTCTAAACTCTACACTCTATAGCCTACACTCTATACCCTACACTCTATACCCTACACTCTACACTTTATACCCTACACTCTATACCATACACTCTATACCCTACACTCTACACTTTATACCCTACACTCTATACCATACACTCTATACCCTACACTCTATACCCTACACTATACACTCTATACCCTACACTCTACACTGTATACCGTACACTCTATGCCCCACACTCTCTACCCTAAACTCTACATTCTATACCCTACACTCTACACCCTATGCTCTATACCATACACTCTATACCCTACACTCTATACCCTACACTCTATACCCTACACTCTATACCCTACACCCTACGCTCTATACGCTACACTCTATAACCTACACTCTATACCCTACACTCTATACCCTACACTCTATACCCTACACTCTATACCATACACTCTATACCCTACACTCTATACCCTACACTCTATACCCTACACTATACACTCTATACCCTACACTCTACACTGTATACCATACACTCTATGCCCCACACTCTATGCCCTAAACTCTACACTCTATACCCTACACTATACACCCTAAGCTCTATACCCTACACTCTATACCCTACACTTTATACCCTACACTCTATACCCTACACTCTATACCCTACACCCTACGCTCTATACGCTACACTCTATACCCTACACTATACACTCTATACCTTACACAATACACTGTATACCATACACTCTATGCCCCACACTCTATACCCTAAACTCTACACTCTATACCCTACACTCTACACCCTAAGCTCTATACCCTACACTCTATACCCTACACTCTACACTCTATACCCTACACTCTATACCCTACACCCTACGCTCTATACGCTACACTCTATACTCTTCACTCTACACTCTACACTGTATACCATACACTCTATGCCCCACACTCTATACCCTAAACTCTACACTCTATACCCTACACTCTACACCCTAAACTCTATACCATACACTCTATACCCTACACTCTACACTCTATACCCTACACTCTACACTCTATACCCTACACTCTACACTCTATACCCTACACTCTATACCATACACTCTATACCCTACACTCTACACTCTATACCCTACACTCTATACCCTACACTCTATACCCTACACTCTACACTCTATACCCTACACTCTATACCTTACACTCTACACTCTATACCCTACACTCTATACCCTACACTCTATACCATACACTCTATACCATATACGCTATACCCTACACTCTATACCCTACACTCTACACCCTACACTCTATACCCTACACTCTACACTCTATACCCTACACTCTATACCCTACACTCTATACTCTACACTCTATACCCTACACTCTATACCCTACACTCTACACTCTATACCCTACACTCTACACTATATACCCTACACACTATACCCTAAACTCTATACCCTGCACTCTACACTCTATACCCTACACTCTACACCCTGCAATCTGTACCCTACACTCTATACCCTACACTCTACACTCTGTACCCTACACTCTATACCCTACACTCTATACCCTACACTCTATACCCTACACTCTATACCCTACACTCTACACTCTATACCCTACACTCTATACCATACATTCTACACCCTACACTCTATACCATACACTCTATACCCTACACTTTACACTCTATACCCTGCACTCTATACCATACACTCTACACTTTATACCCTACACTCTATACCATACACACTATACCCTACACTCTATACCCTACACTCTATACCCTACACTCTATACCCTACACTCTAATCCCTACACTCTAATCCCTACACTCTAATCCCTACACTCTAATCCCTACACTCTATACCCTACACTCTATACTCTACACTCTACACTCTATACCCTACACTCTAATCCCTACACTCTAATCCCTACACTCTACACTCTATACCCTACACTCTATACCCTACACTCTATACCCTACACTCTACACTCTATACCCTACACTCTATACCCTACACTCTACACTCTATACCATACACTCTATACCCTACACTCTATACCATACACTCTATACCCTACACTCTATACCCTACACTCTATACCCTACACTCTATACCCTACACCCTACGCTCTATACGCTACACTCTATAACCTACACTCTATACCCTACACTCTATACATAGTAACATAGTAACATAGTTAGTAAGGCCGAAAAAAGACATTTGTCCATCCAGTTCAGCCTATATTCCATCATAATAAATCCCCAGATCTACGTCCTTCTACAGAACCTAATAATTGTATGATACAATATTGTTCTGCTCCAGGAAGACATCCAGGCCTCTCTTGAACCCCTCGACTGAGTTCGCCATCACCACCTCCTCAGGCAAGCAATTCCAGATTCTCACTGCCCTAACAGTAAAGAATCCTCTTCTATGTTGGTGGAAAAACCTTCTCTCCTCCAGACGCAAAGAATGCCCTCTTGTGCCCGTCACCTTCCTTGGTATAAACAGATCCTCAGCGAGATATTTGTATTGTCCCCTTATATACTTATACATGGTTATTAGATCGCCCCTCAGTCGTCTTATTTCTAGACTAAATAATCCTAATTTCGCTAATCTATCTGGGTATTGTAGTTCTCCCATCCCCTTTATTAATTTTGTTGCCCTCCTTTGTACTCTCTCTAGTTCCATTATATCCTTCATGAGCACCGGTGCCCAAAACTGGACACAGTACTCCATGTGCGGTCTAACTAGGGATTTGTACAGAGGCAGTATAATGCTCTCATCATGTGTATCCAGACCTCTTTTAATGCACCCCATGATCCTGTTTGCCTTGGCAGCTGCTGCCTGGCACTGGCTGCTCCAGGTAAGTTTATCATTAACTAGGATCCCCAAGTCCTTCTCCCTGTCAGATTTACCCAGTGGTTTCCCATTCAGTGTGTAATGGTGATATTGATTCCTTCTTCCCATGTGTATAACCTTACATTTATCATTGTTAAACCTCATCTGCCACCTTTCAGCCCAAGTTTCCAACTTATCCAGATCCATCTGTAGCAGAATACTATCTTCTCTTGTATTAACTGCTTTACATAGTTTTGTATCATCTGCAAATATCGATATTTTACTGTGTAAACCTTCTACCAGATCATTAATGAATATGTTGAAGAGAACAGGTCCCAATACTGACCCCTGCGGTACCCCACTGGTCACAGCGACCCAGTTAGAGACTATACCATTTATAACCACCCTCTGCTTTCTATCACTAAGCCAGTTACTAACCCATTTACACACATTTTCCCCCAGACCAAGCATTCTCATTTTGTGTACCAACCTCTTGTGCGGCACGGTATCAAACGCTTTGGAAAAATCGAGATATACCACGTCCAATGACTCACCGTGGTCCAGCCTATAGCTTACCTCTTCATAAAAACTGATTAGATTGGTTTGACAGGAGCGATTTCTCATAAACCCATGCTGATATGGAGTTAAACAGTTATTCTCATTGAGATAATCCAGAATAACATCCCTCAGAAACCCTTCAAATATTTTACCAACAATAGAGGTTAGACTTACTGGCCTATAATTTCCAGGTTCACTTTTAGAGCCCTTTTTGAATATTGGCACCACATATGCTATGCGCCAGTCCTGCGGAACAGATCCTGTCGCTATAGAGTCCCTAAAAATAAGAAATAATGGTTTATCTATTACATTACTTAGTTCCCTTAGTACTCGTGGGTGTATGCCATCCGGACCCGGAGATTTATCTATTTTAATCTTATTTAGCCGATTTCGCACCTCTTTTTGGGTTAGATTGGTGACCCTTAATATAGGGTTTTCATTGTTTCTTGGGATTTCACCTAGCATTTCATTTTCCACCGTGAATACTGTGGAGAAGAAGGTGTTTAATATGTTAGCTTTTTCCTCGTCATCTACAACCATTCTTTCCTCACTATTTTTTAAGGGGCCTACATTTTCAGTTTTTATTCTTTTACTATTGATATAGTTGAAGAACAGTTTGGGATTAGTTTTACTCTCCTTAGCAATGTGCTTCTCTGTTTCCTTTTTGGCAGCTTTAATTAGTTTTTTAGATAAAGTATTTTTCTCCCTATAGTTTTTTAGAGCTTCAATGGTGCCATCCTGCTTTAGTAGTGCAAATGCTTTCTTTTTACTGTTAATTGCCTGTCTTACTTCTTTGTTTAGCCACATTGGGTTTTTCCTATTTCTAGTCCTTTTATTCCCACAAGGTATAAACCGCTTACACTGCCTATTTAGGATGTTCTTAAACATTTCCCATTTATTATCTGTATTCTTATTTCTGAGGATATTGTCCCAGTCTACCAGATTAAGGGCATCTCTAAGCTGGTCAAACTTTGCCTTCCTAAAGTTCAGTGTTTTTGTGACTCCCTGACAAGTGCCCCTAGTGAAAGACAGGTGAAACTGTACAATATTGTGGTCGCTATTTCCTAGATGCCCAACCACCTGCAGATTTGTTATTCTGTCAGGTCTATTTGATAGTATTAGGTCTAAAAGTGCTGCTCCTCTGGTTGGATTCTGCACCAATTGTGAAAGATAATTTTTCTTGGTTAATAGCAGAAACCTGTTGCCTTTATGGGTTTCACAGGTTTCTGTTTCCCAGTTAATATCCGGGTAGTTAAAGTCCCCCATAACCAGGACCTCATTATGGGTTGCAGCTTCATCTATCTGCTTTAGAAGTAGACTTTCCATGGTTTCTGTTATATTTGGGGGTTTGTAACAGACCCCAATGAGAATTTTGTTACCATTTTTCCCTCCATGAATTTCGACCCTAAA
This sequence comes from Ranitomeya imitator, assembly GCF_032444005.1. NCBI lineage: Eukaryota > Metazoa > Chordata > Amphibia > Anura > Dendrobatidae > Ranitomeya > Ranitomeya imitator. The sequence goes on along the minus strand of NW_027194669.1, from coordinate 364,050 downwards.
CTCTACACTCTATACACTACACTCTACACCCTAAGCTCTATACCCTACACTCTATACCCTACACTCTATACCCTACACTCTATACCCTACACCCTACGCTCTATACGCTACACTCTATACCCTACACTATACACTCTATACCCTACACTCTACACTGTATACCATACACTCTATGCCCCACACTCTATACCCTAAACTCTACACTCTATACCCTACACTCTACACCCTAAGCTCTATACCCTACACTCTATACCCTACACTCTACACTCTATACCCTACACTCTACACTCTACACTGTATACCATACACTCTATGCCCCACACTCTATACCCTAAAATCTACACTCTATACCCTACACTCTACACCCTAAACTCTATACCATACACTCTATACCCTACACTCTACACTCTATACCCTACACTCTACACTCTATACCCTACACTCTACACTCTATACCCTACACTCTATACCCTACACTCTATACCCTACACTCTACACTCTATACCCTACACTCTATACCCTACACTCTATACCCTACACTCTACACTCTATACCCTACACTCTATACCCTACACTCTACACTCTATACCCTACACTCTATACCCTACACTCTATACCATACACTCTATACCATATACTCTATACCCTACACTCTATACCCTACACTCTACACCCTACACTCTATACCCTACACTCTACACTCTATACCCTACACTCTATACCCTACACTCTATACCCTACACTCTATACCCTATACCCTACACTCTATACACTACACTCTATACCATACACGCTATACTCTATACCCTACACTCTATACCATAAACTCTAAATCCTACACTCTACACCACTCTACACCCCACACTCTACACCCTACACCCTACACTCTATACCCTACACTCTACACCATACACTCTATACCCTATACCCTATACCCTACAATCTATACCCTACACTCTATACCCTACACTCTATACCCTACACTCTATACCCTACACTCTACACTCTATACCCTACACTCTATACCCTACACTCTATACCCTACACTCTATACCCTACACTCTACACTCTATACCCTACACTCTATACCATACACTGTATACCCTACACTCTATACCCTACACTCTACACTCTATATCCTACACTCTATACCCTACACTTTACACTCTACACCCTACACTCTACATTCTATACCCTACACTCTAAACTCTACACTCTATAGCCTACACTCTATACCCTACACTCTATACCCTACACTCTACACTTTATACCCTACACTCTATACCATACACTCTATACCCTACACTCTACACTTTATACCCTACACTCTATACCATACACTCTATACCCTACACTCTATACCCTACACTATACACTCTATACCCTACACTCTACACTGTATACCGTACACTCTATGCCCCACACTCTCTACCCTAAACTCTACATTCTATACCCTACACTCTACACCCTATGCTCTATACCATACACTCTATACCCTACACTCTATACCCTACACTCTATACCCTACACTCTATACCCTACACCCTACGCTCTATACGCTACACTCTATAACCTACACTCTATACCCTACACTCTATACCCTACACTCTATACCCTACACTCTATACCATACACTCTATACCCTACACTCTATACCCTACACTCTATAAACTACACTATACACTCTATACCCTACACTATACACTGTATACCATACACTCTATGCCCCACACTCTATGCCCTAAACTCTACACTCTATACCCTACACTATACACCCTAAGCTCTATACCCTACACTCTATACCCTACACTTTATACCCTACACTCTATACCCTACACTCTATACCCTACACCCTACGCTCTATACGCTACACTCTATACCCTACACTATACACTCTATACCTTACACAATACACTGTATACCATACACTCTATGCCCCACACTCTATACCCTAAACTCTACACTCTATACCCTACACTCTACACCCTAAGCTCTATACCCTACACTCTATACCCTACACTCTACACTCTATACCCTACACTCTATACCCTACACCCTACGCTCTATACGCTACACTCTATACCCTTCACTCTACACTCTACACTGTATACCATACACTCTATGCCCCACACTCTATACCCTAAACTCTACACTCTATACCCTACACTCTACACCCTAAACTCTATACCATACACTCTATACCCTACACTCTACACTCTATACCCTACACTCTACACTCTATACCCTACACTCTATACCATACACTCTATACCCTACACTCTACACTCTATACCCTACACTCTATACCCTACACTCTATACCCTACACTCTACACTCTATACCCTACACTCTATACCCTACACTCTACACTCTATACCCTACACTCTATACCCTACACTCTATACCATACACTCTATACCATATACGCTATACCCTACACTCTATACCCTACACTCTACACCCTACACTCTATACCCTACACTCTACACTCTATACCCTACACTCTATACCCTACACTCTATACTCTACACTCTATACCCTACACTCTATACCCTACACTCTACACTCTATACCCTACACTCTACACTATATACCCTACACACTATACCCTAAACTCTATACCCTACACTCTACACTCTATACCCTACACTCTACACCCTGCAATCTGTACCCTACACTCTATACCCTACACTCTACACTCTGTACCCTACACTCTATACCCTACACTCTATACCCTACACTCTATACCCTACACTCTATACCCTACACTCTACACTCTATACCCTACACTCTATACCATACATTCTACACCCTACACTCTATACCATACACTCTATACCCTACACTTTACACTCTATACCCTGCACTCTATACCATACACTCTACACTTTATACCCTACACTCTATACCATACACACTATACCCTACACTCTATACCCTACACTCTATACCCTACACTCTATACCCTACACTCTAATCCCTACACTCTAATCCCTACACTCTAATCCCTACACTCTAATCCCTACACTCTATACCCTACACTCTATACTCTACACTCTACACTCTATACCCTACACTCTAATCCCTACACTCTAATCCCTACACTCTACACTCTATACCCTACACTCTATACCCTACACTCTATACCCTACACTCTACACTCTATACCCTACACTCTATACCCTACACTCTACACTCTATACCATACACTCTATACCTTACACTCTATAAAATACACTCTATACCCTACACTCTATACCCTACACTCCACACCCTACACTCTATACCTTACACTCTATACCCTACACTCTAAAATCTATACCCTACACTCTATACCCTACACTCTATACCCTATACCCTACACTCTATACACTACACTCTATACCATACACGCTATACTCTATACCCTACACTCTATACCATACACTCTACATCCTACACTCTACACCACTCTACACCCCACACTCTACACCCTACACCCTACACTCTATACCCTACACTCCACACCATACACTCTATACCCTATACCCTATACCCTACATTCTATACCCTACACTCTATACCCTACACTCTATACCCTACACTCTATACCCTACACTCTACACTCTATACCCTACACTCTATACCATACACTGTATACCATACACTCTATACCCTACACTCTACACTCTATATCCTACACTCTATACCCTACACTTTACACTCTACACCCTACACTCTACATTCTATACCCTACACTCTAAACTCTACACTCTATAGCCTACACTCTATACCCTACACTCTATACCCTACACTCTACACTTTATACCCTACACTCTATACCATACACTCTATACCCTACACTCTATACCCTACACTATACACTCTATACCCTACACTCTACACTGTATACCATACACTCTATGCCCCACACTCTCTACCCTAAACTCTACATTCTATACCCTACACTCTACACCCTAAGCTCTATACCATACACTCTATACCCTACACTCTATACCCTACACTCTATACCCTACACTCTATACCCTACACCCTACGCTCTATACGCTACACTCTATAACCTACACTCTATACCCTACACTCTATACTCTACGCTCTACATTTTATACCCTACACTCTATACCATACACTCTATACCCTACACTCTATACCCTACACCCTACGCTCTATACGCTACACTCTATAACCTACACTCTATACCCTACACTCTATACCCTAAACTCTACACTCTATACACTACACTCTACACCCTAAGCTCTATACCCTACACTCTATACCCTACACTCTATACCCTACACTCTATACCCTACACCCTACGCTCTATACGCTACACTCTATACCCTACACTATACACTCTATACCCTACACTCTACACTGTATACCATACACTCTATGCCCCACACTCTATACCCTAAACTCTACACTCTATACACTACACTCTACACCCTAAGCTCTATACCCTACACTCTATACCCTACACTCTACACTCTAAACCCTACACTCTATACCCTACACCCTACGCTCTATACGCTACACTCTATACCCTACACTATACACTCTATACCCTACACTCTACACTGTATACCATACACTCTATGCCCCACACTCTATACCCTAAACTCTACACTCTATACCCTACACTCTACACCCTAAGCTCTATACCCTACACTCTATACCCTACACTCTACACTCTATACCCTACACTCTTCACTCTACACTGTATACCATACACTCTATGCCCCACACTCTATACCCTAAAATCTACACTCTATACCCTACACTCTACACCCTAAACTCTATACCATACACTCTATACCCTACACTCTACACTCTATACCCTACACTCTACACTCTATACCCTACACTCTACACTCTATACCCTACACTCTATACCCTACACTCTATACCCTACACTCTACACTCTATACCCTACACTCTATACCCTACACTCTATACCCTACACTCTACACTCTATACCCTACACTCTATACCCTACACTCTACACTCTATACCCTACACTCTATACCCTACACTCTATACCATACACTCTATACCATATACTCTATACCCTACACTCTATACCCTACACTCTACACCCTACACTCTATACCCTACACTCTACACTCTATACCCTACACTCTATACCCTACACTCTATACCCTACACTCTATACCCTATGCCCTACACTCTATACACTACACTCTATACCATACACGCTATACTCTATACCCTACACTCTATACCATACACTCTAAATCCTACACTCTACACCACTCTACACCCCACACTCTACACCCTACACCCTACACTCTATACCCTACACTCTACACCATACACTCTATACCCTATACCCTATACCCTACAATCTATACCCTACACTCTATACCCTACACTCTATACCCTACACTCTATACCCTACACTCTACACTCTATACCCTACACTCTATACCATACACTGTATACCCTACACTCTATACCCTACACTCTACACTCTATATCCTACACTCTATACCCTACACTTTACACTCTACACCCTACACTCTACATTCTATACCCTACACTCTAAACTCTACACTCTATAGCCTACACTCTATACCCTACACTCTATACCCTACACTCTACACTTTATACCCTACACTCTATACCATACACTCTATACCCTACACTCTACACTTTATACCCTACACTCTATACCATACACTCTATACGCTACACTCTATACCCTACACTATACACTCTATACCCTACACTCTACACTGTATACCGTACACTCTATGCCCCACACTCTCTACCCTAAACTCTACATTCTATACCCTACACTCTACACCCTAAGCTCTATACCATACACTCTATACCCTACACTCTATACCCTACACTCTATACCCTACACTCTATACCCTACACCCTACGCTCTATACGCTACACTCTATAACCTACACTCTATACCCTACACTCTATACCCTACACTCTATACCCTACACTCTATACCATACACTCTATACCCTACACTCTATACCCTACACTCTATACCCTACACTATACACTCTATACCCTACACTCTACACTGTATACCATACACTCTATGCCCCACACTCTATGCCCTAAACTCTACACTCTATACCCTACACTATACACCCTAAGCTCTATACCCTACACTCTATACCCTACACTTTATACCCTACACTCTATACCCTACACTCTATACCCTACACCCTACGCTCTATACGCTACACTCTATACCCTACACTATACACTCTATACCTTACACAATACACTGTATACCATACACTCTATGCCCCACACTCTATACCCTAAACTCTACACTCTATACCCTACACTCTACACCCTACACTCTACACTCTATACCCTACACTCTATACCCTACACTCTACACTCTATACCCTACACTCTATACCCTACACCCTACGCTCTATACGCTACACTCTATACCCTTCACTCTTCACTCTACACTGTATACCATACACTCTATGCCCCACACTCTATACCCTAAACTCTACACTCTATACCCTACACTCTACACCCTAAACTCTATACCATACACTCTATACCCTACACTCTACACTCTATACCCTACACTCTACACTCTATACCCTACACTCTACACTCTATACCCTACACTCTATACCATACACTCTATACCCTACACTCTACACTCTATACCCTACACTCTATACCCTACACTCTATACCCTACACTCTACACTCTATACCCTACACTCTATACCCTACACTCTACACTCTATACCCTACACTCTATACCCTACACTCTATACCATACACTCTATACCATATACGCTATACCCTACACTCTATACCCTACACTCTACACCCTACACTCTATACCCTACACTCTACACTCTATACCCTACACTCTATACCCTACACTCTATACTCTACACTCTATACCCTACACTCTATACCCTACACTCTACACCCTACACTCTACACTATATACCCTACACACTATACCCTAAACTCTATACCCTACACTCTACACTCTATACCCTACACTATACACCCTGCAATCTGTACCCTACACTCTATACCCTACACTCTACACTCTGTACCCTACACTCTATACCCTACACTCTATACCCTACACTCTATACCCTACACTCTATACCCTACACTCTACACTCTATACCCTACACTCTATACCATACACTCTACACCCTACACTCTATACCATACACTCTATACCCTACACTTTACACTCTATACCCTGCACTCTATACCATACACTCTACACTTTATACCCTACACTCTATACCATACACACTATACCCTACACTCTATACCCTACACTCTATACCCTACACTCTATACCCTACACTCTAATCCCTACACTCTAATCCCTACACTCTAATCCCTACACTCTAATCCCTACACTCTATACCCTACACTCTATACTCTACACTCTACACTCTATACCCTACACTCTAATCCCTACACTCTAATCCCTACACTCTACACTCTATACCCTACACTCTATACCCTACACTCTATACCCTACACTCTACACTCTATACCCTACACTCTATACCCTACACTCTACACTCTATACCATACACTCTATACCCTACACTCTATACCATACACTCTATACCCTACACTCTATACCCTACACTCCACACCCTACACTCTATACCTTACACTCTATACCCTACACTCTAAAATCTATACCCTACACTCTATACCCTACACTCTATACCCTATACCCTACACTCTATACACTACACTCTATACCATACACGCTATACTCTATACCCTACACTCTATACCATACACTCTACATCCTACACTCTACACCACTCTACACCCCACACTCTACACCCTACACCCTACACTCTATACCCTACACTCCACACCATACACTCTATACCCTATACCCTATACCCTACATTCTATACCCTACACTCTATACCCTACACTCTATACCCTACACTCTATACCCTACACTCTACACTCTATACCCTACACTCTATACCATACACTGTATACCATACACTCTATACCCTACACTCTACACTCTATATCCTACACTCTATACCCTACACTTTACACTCTACACCCTACACTCTACATTCTATACCCTACACTCTAAACTCTACACTCTATAGCCTACACTCTATACCCTACACTCTATACCCTACACTCTACACTTTATACCCTACACTCTATACCATACACTCTATACCCTACACTCTACACTTTATACCGTACACTCTATACCATACACTCTATACCCTACACTCTATACCCTACACTATACACTCTATACCCTACACTCTACACTGTATACCATACACTCTATGCCCCACACTCTCTACCCTAAACTCTACATTCTATACTCTACACTCTACACCCTAAGCTCTATACCATACACTCTATACCCTACACTCTATACCCTACACTCTATACCCTACACTCTATACCCTACACCCTACACTCTATACGCTACACTCTATAACCTACACTCTATACCCTACACTCTATACTCTACACTCTACATTTTATACCCAACACTCTATACCATACACTCTATACCCTACACTCTATACCCTACACCCTACGCTCTATACGCTACACTCTATAACCTACACTCTATACCCTACACTCTATACCCTAAACTCTACACTCTATACACTACACTCTACACCCTAAGCTCTATACCCTACACTCTATACCCTACACTCTATACCCTACACTCTATACCCTACACCCTACGCTCTATACGCTACACTCTATACCCTACACTATACACTCTATACCCTACACTCTACACTGTATACCATACACTCTATGCCCCACACTCTATACCCTAAACTCTACACTCTATACACTACACTCTACACCCTAAGCTCTATACCCTACACTCTATACCCTACACTCTACACTCTATACCCTACACTCTATACCCTACACCCTACGCTCTATACGCTACACTCTATACCCTACACTCTACACTCTACACTGTATACCATACACTCTGTGCCCCACACTCTATACCCTAAACTCTACACTCTATACCCTACACTCTACACCCTAAACTCTATACCATACACTCTATACCCTACACTCTACACTCTATACCCTACACTCTACACTCTATACCCTACACTCTACACTCTATACCCTACACTCTATACCCTACACTCTATACCCTACACTCTACACTCTATACCATACACTCTATACCCTACACTCTACACTCTATACCCTACACTCTATACCCTACACTCTATACCCTACACTCTACACTCTATACCCTACACTCTATACCCTACACTCTACACTCTATACCCTACACTCTATACCCTACACTCTATACCATACACTCTATACTATATGCTCTATACCCTACACTCTATACCCTACACTCTACACCCTACACTCTATACCCTACACTCTACACTCTATACCCTACACTCTATACCATACACTGTATACCCAACACTCTATACCCTACACTCTACACTCTATATCCTACACTCTATACCCTACACTTTACACTCTACACCCTACACTCTACATTCTATACCCTACACTCTAAACTCTACACTCTATAGCCTACACTCTATACCCTACACTCTATACCCTACACTCTACACTTTATACCCTACACTCTATACCATACACTCTATACCCTACACTCTACACTTTATACCCTACACTCTATACCATACACTCTATACCCTACACTCTATACCCTACACTATACACTCTATACCCTACACTCTACACTGTATACCATACACTCTATGCCCTACACTCTCTACCCTAAACTCTACATTCTATACCCTACACTCTACACCCTAAGCTCTATACCATACACTCTATACCCTACACTCTATACCCTACACTCTATACCCTACACTCTATACCCTATACCCTACGCTCTATACGCTACACTCTATAACCTACACTCTATACCCTACACTCTATACCCTACACTCTACACTTTATACCCTACACTCTATATCATACACTCTATACCCTACACTCTATACCCTACACTCTATACCCTACACTCTATACCCTACACTCTATACCCTACACCCTACGCTCTATACGCTACACTCTATAACCTACACTCTATACCTTACACTCTATACCCTAAACTCTACACTCTATACCCTACACTCTACACCCTAAGCTCTATACCCTACACTCTATACCCTACACTCTATACCCTACACTCTATACCCTACACTCTATACCCTACACCCTACGCTCTATACGCTACACTCTATACCCTACACTATACACTCTATACCCTACACTCTACACTGCATACCATACACTCTATGCCCCACACTCTATACCCTAAACTCTACACTCTATACCCTACACTCTACACCCTAAGCTCTATACCCTACACTCTATACCCTACACTCTACACTCTATACCCTACACTCTATACCCTACACCCTACGCTCTATACGCTACACTCTATACCCTACACTCTACACTCTACACTGTATACCATACACTCTATGCCCCACACTCTATACCCTAAACTCTACACTCTATACCCTACACTCTACACCCTAAACTATATACCATACACTCTATACCCTACACTCTACACTTTATACCCTACACTCTACACTCTATACCCTACACTCTACACTGTATACCCTACACCCTATACCATACACTCTATACCCTACACTCTACACTCTATACCCTACACTCTATACCCTACACTCTATACCCTACACTCTACACTCTATACCCTACACTCTATACCCTACACTCTATACCCTACACTCTATACCATACACTCTATACCATATACTCCATACCCTACACTCTATACCCTACACTCTACACCCTACACTCTATACCCTACACTCTACACTCTATACCCTACACTCTATACCCTACACTCTATACCCTACACTCTATACCCTACACTCTACACTCTATACCCTACACTCTACACTATATACCCTACACACTATACCCTAAACTCTATACCCTACACTCTACACTCTATACCCTACACTCTACACCCTGCACTCTGTACCCTACACTCTATACCCTACACTCTATACCCTACACTCTACACTCTATACCCTACACTCTATACCATACACTCTACACTCTACACTCTATACCATACACTCTATACCCTACACTTTACACTCTATACCCTACACTCTATACCATACACTCTACACTTTATACCCTACACACTATACCCTACACTCTATACCCTACACTCTATACCCTACACTCTATACCCTACACTCTAATCCCTACACTCTAATCCCTACACTCTAATCCCTACACTCTAATCCCTACACTCTAATCCCTACACTCTATACCCTACACTCTATACTCTACACTCTACACTCTATACCCTACACTCTAATCCCTACACTCTAATCCCTACACTCTACACTCTATACCCTACACTCTATACCCTACACTCTATACCCTACACTCTACACTCTATACCCTACACTCTATACCCTACACTCTACACTCTATACCCTACACTCTATACCCTACACTCTATAAAATACACTCTATACCCTATACTCTACACTCTATACCATACACTCTATACCCTACACTCTATACCATACACTCTATACCCTACACTCTATACCCTACACTCCACACCCTACACTCTATACCTTACACTCTATACCCTACACTCTAAAATCTATACCCTACACTCTATACCCTACACTCTATACCCTATACCCTACACTCTGTACACTACACTCTATACCATACACGCTATACTCTATACCCTACACTCTATACCATACACTCTACATCCTACACTCTACACCACTCTACACCCCACACTCTACACCCTACACCCTACACTCTATACCATACACTCTACACCATACACTCTATACCCTATACCCTATACCCTACAATCTATACCCTACACTCTATACCCTACACTCTATACCCTACACTCTATACCCTACACTCTACACTCTATACCCTACACTCTATACCATACACTGTATACCCTACACTCTATACCCTACACTCTACACTCTATATCCTACACTCTATACCCTACATTTTACACTCTACACCCTACACTCTACATTCTATACCCTACACTCTAAACTCTACACTCTATAGCCTACACTCTAAACCCTACACTCTATACCCTACACTCTACACTTTATACCCTACACTCTATACCATACACTCTATACCCTACACTCTATACCCTACACTATACACTCTATACCCTACACTCTACACTGTATACCATACACTCTATGCCCCACACTCTCTACCCTAAACTCTACATTCTATACCCTACACTCTACACCCTAAGCTCTATACCATACACTCTATACCCTACACTCTATACCCTACACTCTATACCCTACACTCTATACCCTACACCCTACGCTCTATACGCTACACTCTATAACCTACACTCTATACCCTACACTCTATACCCTACACTCTACACTTTATACCCTACACTCTATACCATACACTCTATACCCTACACTCTATACCCTACACTCTATACCCTACACTCTATACCCTACACTCTATACCCTACACCCTACGCTCTATACGCTACACTCTATACCCTACACTATACACTCTGTACCCTACACTCTACACTGTATACCATACACTCTATGCCCCACACTCTATACCCTAAACTCTACACTCTATACCCTACACTCTACACCCTAAGCTCTATACCCTACACTCTATAACCTACACTCTACACTCTATACCCTACACTCTATACCCTACACCCTAAGCTCTATACGCTACACTCTATAACCTACACTCTATACCCTACACTCTATACCCTAAACTCTACACTCTATACCCTACACTCTACACCCTAAGCTCTATACCCTACACTTTATACCCTACACTCTATACCCTACACTCTATACCCTACACTCTATACCCTACACCCTACGCTCTATACGCTACACTCTATACCCTACACTATACACTCTACACCCTACACTCTACACTGTATACCATACACTCTATGCCCCACACTCTATACCCTAAACTCTACACTCTATACCCTACACTCTACACCCTAAGCTCTATACCCTACACTCTATACCCTACACTCTACACTCTATACCCTACACTCTATACCCTACACCCTACGCTCTATACGCTACACTCTATACCCTACACTCTACACTCTACACTGTATACCATACACTCTATGCCCCACACTCTATACCCTAAACTCTACACTCTATACCCTACACTCTACACCCTAAACTCTATACCATACACTCTATACCCTACACTCTACACTCTATACCCTACACTCTACACTCTATACCCTACACTCTACACTCTATACCCTACACTCTATACCATACACTCTATACCCTACACTCTACACTCTATACCCTACACTCTATACCCTACACTCTATACCCTACACTCTACACTCTATACCCTACACTCTATACCCTACACTCTACACTCTATACCCTACACTCTATACCCTACACTCTATACCATACACTCTATACCATATACTCTATACCCTACACTCTATACCCTACACTCTACACCCTACACTCTATACCCTACACTCTACACTCTATACCCTACACTCTATACCCTACACTCTATACCCTACACTCTATACCCTACACTCTATACCCTATACCCTACACTCTATACACTACACTCTATACCATACACGCTATACTCTATACCCTACACTCTATACCATACACTCTAAATCCTACACTCTACACCACTCTACACCCCACACTCTACACCCTACACCCTACACTCTATACCCTACACTCTACACCATACACTCTATACCCTATACCCTATACCCTACAATCTATACCCTACACTCTATACCATACACTCTATACCCTACACTCTACACTCTATACCCTACACTCTATACCATACACTGTATACCCTACACTCTATACCCTACACTCTACACTCTATATCCTACACTCTATACCCTACACTTTACACTCTACACCCTACACTCTACATTCTATACCCTACACTCTAAACTCTACAATCTATAGCCTACACTCTATACCCTACACTCTATACCCTACACTCTACACTTTATACCCTACACTCTATACCATACACTCTATACCCTACACTCTACACTTTATACCCTACACTCTATACCATACACTCTATACCCTTCACTCTATACCCTACACTATACACTCTATACCCTACACTCTACACTGTATACCATACACTCTATGCCCCACACTCTCTACCCTAAACTCTACATTCTATACCCTACACTCTACACCCTAAGCTCTATACCATACACTCTATACCCTACACTCTATACCCTACACTCTATACCCTACACTCTATACCCTACACCCTACGCTCTGTACGCTACACTCTATAACCTACACTCTATACCCAACACTCTATACCCTACACTCTACACTTTATACCCTACACTCTATACCATACACTCTATACCCTACACTCTATACCCTACACTCTATACCCTACACTCTATACCCTACACTCTATACCCTACACCCTACGCTCTATACGCTACACTCTATAACCTACACTCTATACCTTACACTCTATACCCTAAACTCTACACTCTATACCCTACACTCTACACCCTAAGCTCTATACCCTACACTCTATACCCTACACTCTATACCCTACACTCTATACCCTACACTCTATACCCTACACCCTACGCTCTATACGCTACACTCTATACCCTACACTATACACTCTATACCCTACACTCTACACTGCATACCATACACTCTATGCCCCACACTCTATACCCTAAACTCTACACTCTATACCCTACACTCTACACCCTAAGCTCTATACCCTACACTCTATACCCTACACTCTACACTCTATACCCTACACTCTATACCCTACACCCTACGCTCTATACGCTACACTCTATACCCTACACTCTACACTCTACACTGTATACCATACACTCTATGCCCCACACTCTATACCCTAAACTCTACACTCTATACCCTACACTCTACACCCTAAACTCTCTTCCATACACTCTATACCCTACACTCTACACTCTATACCCTACACTCTACACTCTATACCCTACACTCTACACTCTATACCCTACACTCTATACCATACACTATATACCCTACACTCTACACTCTATACCCTACACTCTATACCCTACACTCTATACCCTACACTCTACACTCTATACCCCACACTCTACACTCTATACCCTACACTCTATACCCTACACTCTATACCATACACTCTATACCATATACTCTATACCCTACACTCTATACCCTACACTCTACACCCTACACTCTATACCCTACACTCTACACTCTATAACCTACACTCTATACCCTACACTCTATACCCTACACTCTATACCCTACACTCTATACCCTACACTCTACACTCTATACCCTACACTCTACACTATATACCCTACACACTATACCCTAAACTCTATACCCTACACTCTACACTCTATACCCTACACTCTACACCCTGCACTCTGTACCCTACACTCTATACCCTACACTCTACACTCTGTACCCTACACTCTATACCCTACACTCTATACCCTACACTCTATACCCTACACTCTATACCCTACACTCTACACCCTACACTCTATACCATACACTCTACACCCTACACTCTATACCATACACTCTATACCCTACACTTTACACTCTATACCCTACACTCTATACCATACACTCTACACTTTATACCCTACACTCTATACCATACACACTATACCCTACACTCTATACCCTACACTCTATACCCTACACTCTATACCCTACACTCTAATCCCTACACTCTAATCCCTACACTCTGATCCCTACACTCTAATCCCTACACTCTAATCCCTACACTCTATACCCTACACTCTATACTCTACACTCTACACTCTATACCCTACACTCTAATCCCTACACTCTAATCCCTACACTCTACACTCTATACCCTACACTCTATACCCTACACTCTATACCCTACACTCTACACTCTATACCCTACACTCTATACCCTACACTCTACACTCTATACCCTACACTCTATACCCTACACTCTATACCATACACTCTATACCCTACACTCTATACCCTACACTCCACACCCTACACTCTATACCTTACACTCTATACCCTACACTCTAAAATCTATACCCTACACTCTATACCCTACACTCTATACCCTATACCCTACACTCTATACACTACACTCTATACCATACACGCTATACTCTATACCCTACACTCTATACCATACACTCTACATCCTACACTCTACACCACTCTACACCCCACACTCTACACCCTACACTCTATACCTTACACTCTACACCATACACTCTATACCCTATACCCTATACCCTACAATCTATACCCTACACTCTATACCCTACACTCTATACCCTACACTCTATACCCTACACTCTACACTCTATACCCTACACTCTATACCATACACTGTATACCCTACACTCTATACCCTACACTCTACACTCTATATCCTACACTCTATACCCTACACTTTACACTCTACTCCCTACACTCTACATTCTATACCCTACACTCTAAACTCTACACTCTATTGCCTACACTCTATACCGTAGACTCTATACCCTACACTCTACACTTTATACCCTACACTCTATACCATACACTCTATACCCTACACTCTACACTTTATACCCTACACTCTATACCATACACTCTATACCCTACACTCTATACCCTACACTATACACTCTATACCCTACACTCTACACTGTATACCATACACTCTATGCCCCACACTCTCTACCCTAAACTCTACATTCTATACCCTACACTCTACACCCTAAGCTCTATACCCTACACTCTATACCCTACACTCTATACCCTACACTCTATACCCTACACTCTATACCCTACACCCTACGCTCTATACGCTACACTCTATAACCTACACTCTATACCCTACACTCTATACCCTAAACTCTACACTCTATACCCTACACTCTACACCCTAAGCTCTATACCCTACACTCTATACCCTACACTCTATACCCTGCACTCTATACCCTACACTCTATACCCTACACCCTACGCTCTATACGCTACACTCTATACCCTACACTATACACTCTATACCCTACACTCTACACTGTATACCATACACTCTATGCCCCACACTCTATACCCTAAACTCTACACTCTATACCCTACACTCTACACCCTAAGCTCTATACCCTACACTCTATACCCTACACTCTACACTCTATACCCTACACTCTATACCCTACACCCTACGCTCTATACGCTACACTCTATACCCTACACTCTACACTGTATACCATACACTCTATGCCCCACACTCTATACCCTAAACTCTACACTCTATACCCTACACTCTACACCCTAAACTCTATACCATACACTCTATACCCTACACTCTACACTCTATACCCTACACTCTACACTCTATACCCTACACTCTACACTCTATACCCTACACTCTATACCATACACTCTATACCCTACACTCTACACTCTATACCCTACACTCTATACCCTACACTCTATACCCTACACTCTACACTCTATACCCTACACTCTATACCCTACACTCTACACTCTATACCCTACACTCTATACCCTACACTCTATACCATACACTCTATACCATATACTCTATACCCTACACTCTATACCCTACACTCTACACCCTACACTCTATACCCTACACTCTACACTCTATACCCTACACTCTATACCCTACACTCTATACCCTACACTCTATACCCTACACTCTATACCCTATACCCTACACTCTATACACTACACTCTATACCATACACGCTATACTCTATACCCTACACTCTATACCATACACTCTAAATCCTACACTCTACACCACTCTACACCCCACACTCTACACCCTACACCCTACACTCTATACCCTACACTCTACACCATACACTCTATACCCTATAACCTACAATCTATACCCTACACTCTATACCCTACACTCTATACCCTACACTCTACACTCTATACCCTACACTCTATACCATACACTGTATACCCTACACTCTATACCCTACACTCTACACTCTATATCCTACACTCTATACCCTACACTTTACACTCTACACCCTACACTCTACATTCTATAACCTACACTCTAAACTCTACACTCTATAGCCTACACTCTATACCCTACACTCTATACCCTACACTCTACACTTTATACCCTACACTCTATACCATACACTCTATACCCTACACTCTACACTTTATACCCTACACTCTATACCATACACTCTATACCCTTCACTCTATACCCTACACTATACACTCTATACCCTACACTCTACACTGTATACCATACACTCTATGCCCCACACTCTCTACCCTAAACTCTACATTCTATACCCTACACTCTACACCCTAAGCTCTATACCATACACTCTATACCCTACACTCTATACCCTACACTCTATACCCTACACTCTATACCCTACACCCTACGCTCTATACGCTACACTCTATAACCTACACTCTATACCCTACACTCTATACCCTACACTCTACACTTTATACCCTACACTCTATACCATACACTCTACACCCTACACTCTATACCCTACACTCTATACCCTACACTCTATACCCTACACTCTATACCCTACACCCTACGCTCTATACGCTACACTCTATAACCTACACTCTATACCTTACACTCTATACCCTAAACTCTACACTCTATACCCTACACTCTACACCCTAAGCTCTATACCCTACACTCTATACCCTACACTCTATACCCTACACTCTATACCCTACACTCTATACCCTACACCCTACGCTCTATACGCTACACTCTATACCCTACACTATACACTCTATACCCTACACTCTACACTGCATACCATACACTCTATGCCCCACACTCTATACCCTAAACTCTACACTCTATACCCTACACTCTACACCCTAAGCTCTATACCCTACACTCTATACCCTACACTCTACACTCTATACCCTACACTCTATACCCTACACCCTACGCTCTATACGCTACACTCTATACCCTACACTCTACACTCTACACTGTATACCATACACTCTATGCCCCACACTCTATACCCTAAACTCTACACTCTATACCCTACACTCTACACCCTAAACTCTATACCATACACTCTATACCCTACACTCTACACTCTATACCCTACACTCTACACTCTATACCCTACACTCTACACTCTATACCCTACACTCTATACCATACACTCTATACCCTACACTCTACAATCTATACCCTACACTCTATACCCTACACTCTATACCCTACACTCTACACTCTATACCCCACACTCTACACTCTATACCCTACACTCTATACCCTACACTCTATACCATACACTCTATACCATATACTCTATACCCTACACTCTATACCCTACACTCTACACCCTACACTCTATACCCTACACTCTACACTCTATAACCTACACTCTATACCCTACACTCTATACCCTACACTCTATACCCTACACTCTATACCCTACACTCTACACTCTATACCCTACACTCTACACTATATACCCTACACACTATACCCTAAACTCTATACCCTACACTCTACACTCTATACCCTACACTCTACACCCTGCACTCTGTACCCTACACTCTATACCCTACACTCTACACTCTGTACCCTACACTCTATACCCTACACTCTATACCCTACACTCTATACCCTACACTCTATACCCTACACTCTACACCCTACACTCTATACCATACACTCTACACCCTACACTCTATACCATACACTCTATACCCTACACTTTACACTCTATACCCTACACTCTATACCATACACTCTACACTTTATACCCTACACTCTATACCATACACACTATACCCTACACTCTATACCCTACACTCTATACCCTACACTCTATACCCTACACTCTAATCCCTACACTCTAATCCCTACACTCTGATCCCTACACTCTAATCCCTACACTCTAATCCCTACACTCTATACCCTACACTCTATACTCTACACTCTACACTCTATACCCTACACTCTAATCCCTACACTCTAATCCCTACACTCTACACTCTATACCCTACACCCTACACTCTATACCCTACACTCTACACTCTATACCCTACACTCTATACCCTACACTCTATACCCTACACTCTATACCCTACACTCTATACCATACACTCTATACCCTACACTCTATACCCTACACTCCACACCCTACACTCTATACCTTACACTCTATACCCTACACTCTAAAATCTATACCCTACACTCTATACCCTACACTCTATACCCTATACCCTACACTCTATACACTACACTCTATACCATACACGCTATACTCTATACCCTACACTCTATACCATACACTCTACATCCTACACTCTACACCACTCTACACCCCACACTCTACACCCTACACTCTATACCTTACACTCTACACCATACACTCTATACCCTATACCCTATACCCTACAATCTATACCCTACACTCTATACCCTACACTCTATACCCTACACTCTATACCCTACACTCTACACTCTATACCCTACACTCTATACCATACACTGTATACCCTACACTCTATACCCTACACTCTACACTCTATATCCTACACTCTATACCCTACACTTTACACTCTACACCCTACACTCTACATTCTATACCCTACACTCTAAACTCTACACTCTATAGCCTACACTCTATACCCTACACTCTATACCCTACACTCTACACTTTATACCCTACACTCTATACCATACACTCTATACCCTACACTCTACACTTTATACCCTACGCTCTATACCATACACTCTATACCCTACACTCTATACCCTACACTATACACTCTATACCCTACACTCTACACTGTATACCATACACTCTATGCCCCACACTCTCTACCCTAAACTCTACATTCTATACCCTACACTCTACACCCTAAGCTCTATACCATACACTCTATACCCTACACTCTATACCCTACACTCTATACGCTACACCCTACGCTCTATACGCTACACTCTATAACCTACACTCTATACCCTACACTCTATACCCTACACTCTACACTTTATACCCTACACTCTATACCATACACTCTATACCCTACACTCTATACCCTACACTCTATACCCTACACTCTATACCCTACACCCTACGCTCTATACGCTACACTCTATAACCTACACTCTATACCCTACACTCTATACCCTAAACTCTACACTCTATACCCTACACTCTACACCCTAAGCTCTATACCCTACACTCTATACCCTACACTCTATACCCTACACTCTATACCCTACACTCTATACCCTACACCCTACGCTCTATACGCTACACTCTATACCCTACACTATACACTCTATACCCTACACTCTACACTGTATACCATACACTCTATGCCCCACACTCTATACCCTAAACTCTACACTCTATACCCTACACTCTACACCCTAAGCTCTATACCCTACACTCTATACCCTACACTCTACACTCTATACCCTACACTCTATACCCTACACCCTACGCTCTATACGCTACACTCTATACCCTACACTCTACACTCTACACTGTATACCATACACTCTATGCCCCACACTCTATACCCTAAACTCTACACTCTATACCCTACACTCTACACCCTAAACTCTATACCATACACTCTATACCCTACACTCTACACTCTATACCCTACACTCTACACTCTATACCCTACACTCTACACTCTATACCCTACACTCTATACCATACACTCTATACCCTACACTCTACACTCTATACCCTACAGTCTATACCCTACACTCTATACCCTACACTCTACACTCTATACCCTACACTCTATACCCTACACTCTACACTCTATACCCTACACTCTATACCCTACACTCTATACCATACACTCTATACCATATACTCTATACCCTACACTCTATACCCTACAATCTACACCCTACACTCTATACCCTACACTCTACACTCTATACCCTACACTCTATACCCTACACTCTATACCCTACACTCTATACCCTATACCCTACACTCTATACACTACACTCTATACCATACACGCTATACTCTATACCCTACACTCTATACCATACACTCTAAATCCTACACTCTACACCACTCTACACCCCACACTCTACACCCTACACCCTACGCTCTATACCCTACACTCTACACCATACACTCTATACCCTATACCCTACAATCTATACCCTACACTCTATACCCTACACTCTATACCCTACACTCTACACTCTATACCCTACACTCTATACCATACACTGTATACCCTACACTCTATACCCTACACTCTACACTCTATATCCTACACTCTATACCCTACACTTTACACTCTACACCCTACACTCTACATTCTATACCCTACACTCTAAACTCTACACTCTATAGCCTACACTCTATACCCTACACTCTATACCCTACACTCTACACTTTATACCCTACACTCTATACCATACACTCTATACCCTACACTCTACACTTTATACCCTACACTCTATACCATACACTCTATACCCTACACTCTATACCCTACACTATACACTCTATACCCTACACTCTACACTGTATACCATACACTCTATGCCCCACACTCTCTACCCTAAACTCTACATTCTATACCCTACACTCTACACCCTAAGCTCTATACCATACAATCTATACCCTACACTCTATACCCTACACTCTATACCCTACACTCTATACCCTACACCCTACGCTCTATACGCTACACTCTATAACCTACACTCTATACCCTACACTCTATACCCTACACTCTACACTTTATACCCTACACTCTATACCATACACTCTATACCCTACACTCTATACCCTACACTCTATACCCTACACTATACACTCTATACCCTACACTCTACACTGTATACCATACACTCTATGCCCCACACTCTATACCCTAAACTCTACACTCTATACCCTACACTCTACACCCTAAGCTCTATACCCTACACTATATACCCTACACTCTATACCCTACACTCTATACCCTACACTCTATACCCTACACCCTATGCTCTATACGCTACACTCTATACCCTACACTATACACTCTATACCCTACACTCTACACTGTATACCATACACTCTATGCCCCACACTCTATACCCTAAACTCTACACTCTATACCCTACACTCTACACCCTAAGCTCTATACCCTACACTCTATACCCTACACTCTACACTCTATACCCTACACTCTATACCCTACACCCTACGCTCTATACGCTACACTCTATACCCTACACTCTACACTCTACACTGTATACCATACACTCTATGCCCCACACTCTATACCCTAAACTCTACACTCTATACCCTACACTCTACACCCTAAACTCTATACCATACACTCTATACCCTACACTCTACACTCTATACCCTACACTCTATACCCTACACCTTACGCTCTATACGCTACACTCTATACCCTACACTGTACACTCTACATTGTATACCATACACTCTATGCCCCACACTCTATACCCTAAACCCTACACTCTATACCCTACACTCTACACTCTATACCCTACACTCTATACCATACACTCTATACCATATACTCTATACCCTACACTCTATACCCTACACTCTACACCCTACACTCTATACCCTACACTCTACACTCTATACCCTACACTCTATACCTTACACTCTATACCCTACACTCTATACCCTACACTCTATACCCTACACTCTACACTGTATACCATACACTCTATGCCCCACACTCTCTACCCTAAACTCTACATTCTATACCCTACACTCTACACCCTAAGCTCTATACCATACAATCTATACCCTACACTCTACACTATATACCCTACACACTATACCCTAAACTCTATACCCTACACTCTACACTCTATACCCTACACTCTACACCCTGCACTCTGTACCTTACACTCTATACCCTACACTCTACACTCTGTACCCTACACTCTATACCCTACACTCTATACCCTACACTCTATACCCTACACTCTATACCCTACACTCTACACTCTATACCCTACACTCTATACCATACACTCTACACCCTACACTCTATACCATACACTCTATACCCTACACTTTACACTCTATACCCTACACTCTATACCCTACACTCTATACCCTACACTCTATACCCTACACTCTAATCCCTACACTCTAATCCCTACACTCTAATCCCTACACTCTAATCCCTACACTCTATACCCTACACTCTATACTCTACACTCTACACTCTATACCCTACACTCTAATCCCTACACTCTAATCCCTACACTCTACACTCTATACCCTACACTCTATACCCTACACTCTATACCCTACACTCTACACTCTATACCCTACACCCTATACCCTACACTCTACACTCTATACCCTACACTCTATACCCTACACTCTATAAAATACACTCTATACCCTACACTCTACACTCTATACCATACACTCTATACCCTACACTCTATACCATACACTCTATACCCTACACTCTATACCCTACACTCCACACCCTACACTCTATACCTTACACTCTATACCCTACACTCTAAAATCTATACCCTACACTCTATACCCTACACTCTATACCCTATACCCTACACTCTATACACTACACTCTATACCATACACGCTATACTCTATACCCTACACTCTATACCATACACTCTACATCCTACACTCAACACCACTCTACACCCCACACTCTACACCCTACACCCTACACTCTATACCCTACACTCTACACCATACACTCTATACCCTATACCCTATACCCTACAATCTATACCCTACACTCTATACCCTACACTCTATACCCTACACTCTATACCCTACACTCTACACTCTATACCCTACACTCTATACCATACACTGTATACCCTACACTCTATACCCTACACTCTACACTCTATATCCTACATTCTATACCCTACACTTTACACTCTACACCCTACACTCTACATTCTATACCCTACACTCTAAACTCTACACTCTATAGCCTACACTCTATACCCTACACTCTATACCCTACACTCTACACTTTATACCCTACACTCTATACCATACACTCTATACCCTACACTCTACACTTTATACCCTACACTCTATACCATACACTCTATACCCTACACTCTATACCCTACACTATACACTCTATACCCTACACTCTACACTGTATACCATACACTCTATGCCCCACACTCTCTACCCTAAACTCTACATTCTATACCCTACACTCTACACCCTAAGCTCTATACCATACAATCTATACCCTACACTCTATACCCTACACTCTATACCCTACACTCTATACCCTACACCCTACGCTCTATACGCTACACTCTATAACCTACACTCTATACCCTACACTCTATACCCTACACTCTACACTTTATACCCTACACTCTATACCATACACTCTATACCCTACACTCTATACCCTACACTCTATACCCTACACTATACACTCTATACCCTACACTCTACACTGTATACCATACACTCTATGCCCCACACTCTATACCCTAAACTCTACACTCTATACCCTACACTCTACACCCTAAGCTCTATACCCTACACTATATACCCTACACTCTATACCCTACACTCTATACCCTACACTCTATACCCTACACCCTATGCTCTATACGCTACACTCTATACCCTACACTATACACTCTATACCCTACACTCTACACTGTATACCATACACTCTATGCCCCACACTCTATACCCTAAACTCTACACTCTATACCCTACACTCTACACCCTAAGCTCTATACCCTACACTCTATACCCTACACTCTACACTCTATACCCTACACTCTATACCCTACACCCTACGCTCTATACGCTACACTCTATACCCTACACTCTACACTCTACACTGTATACCATACACTCTATGCCCCACACTCTATACCCTAAACTCTACACTCTATACCCTACACTCTACACCCTAAACTCTATACCATACACTCTATACCCTACACTCTACACTCTATACCCTACACTCTATACCCTACACCTTACGCTCTATACGCTACACTCTATACCCTACACTGTACACTCTACATTGTATACCATACACTCTATGCCCCACACTCTATACCCTAAACCCTACACTCTATACCCTACACTCTACACTCTATACCCTACACTCTATACCATACACTCTATACCATATACTCTATACCCTACACTCTATACCCTACACTCTACACCCTACACTCTATACCCTACACTCTACACTCTATACCCTACACTCTATACCTTACACTCTATACCCTACACTCTATACCCTACACTCTATACCCTACACTCTACACTGTATACCATACACTCTATGCCCCACACTCTCTACCCTAAACTCTACATTCTATACCCTACACTCTACACCCTAAGCTCTATACCATACAATCTATACCCTACACTCTACACTATATACCCTACACACTATACCCTAAACTCTATACCCTACACTCTACACTCTATACCCTACACTCTACACCCTGCACTCTGTACCTTACACTCTATACCCTACACTCTACACTCTGTACCCTACACTCTATACCCTACACTCTATACCCTACACTCTATACCCTACACTCTATACCCTACACTCTACACTCTATACCCTACACTCTATACCATACACTCTACACCCTACACTCTATACCATACACTCTATACCCTACACTTTACACTCTATACCCTACACTCTATACCCTACACTCTATACCCTACACTCTATACCCTACACTCTAATCCCTACACTCTAATCCCTACACTCTAATCCCTACACTCTAATCCCTACACTCTATACCCTACACTCTATACTCTACACTCTACACTCTATACCCTACACTCTAATCCCTACACTCTAATCCCTACACTCTACACTCTATACCCTACACTCTATACCCTACACTCTATACCCTACACTCTACACTCTATACCCTACACCCTATACCCTACACTCTACACTCTATACCCTACACTCTATACCCTACACTCTATAAAATACACTCTATACCCTACACTCTACACTCTATACCATACACTCTATACCCTACACTCTATACCATACACTCTATACCCTACACTCTATACCCTACACTCCACACCCTACACTCTATACCTTACACTCTATACCCTACACTCTAAAATCTATACCCTACACTCTATACCCTACACTCTATACCCTATACCCTACACTCTATACACTACACTCTATACCATACACGCTATACTCTATACCCTACACTCTATACCATACACTCTACAACCTACACTCAACACCACTCTACACCCCACACTCTACACCCTACACCCTACACTCTATACCCTACACTCTACACCATACACTCTATACCCTATACCCTATACCCTACAATCTATACCCTACACTCTATACCCTACACTCTATACCCTACACTCTATACCCTACACTCTACACTCTATACCCTACACTCTATACCATACACTGTATACCCTACACTCTATACCCTACACTCTACACTCTATATCCTACATTCTATACCCTACACTTTACACTCTACACCCTACACTCTACATTCTATACCCTACACTCTAAACTCTACACTCTATAGCCTACACTCTATACCCTACACTCTATACCCTACACTCTACACTTTATACCCTACACTCTATACCATACACTCTATACCCTACACTCTACACTTTATACCCTACACTCTATACCATACACTCTATACCCTACACTCTATACCCTACACTATACACTCTATACCCTACACTCTACACTGTATACCATACACTCTATGCCCCACACTCTCTACCCTAAACTCTACATTCTATACCCTACACTCTACACCCTAAGCTCTATACCATACAATCTATACCCTACACTCTATACCCTACACTCTATACCCTACACTCTATACCCTACACCCTACGCTCTATACGCTACACTCTATAACCCACACTCTATACCCTACACTCTATACCCTACACTCTACACTTTATACCCTACACTCTATACCATACACTCTATACCCTACATTCTATACCCTACACTCTATACCCTACACTATACACTCTATACCCTACACTCTACACTGTATACCATACACTCTATGCCCCACACTCTATACCCTAAACTCTACACTCTATACCCTACACTCTACACCCTAAGCTCTATACCCTACACTCTATACCCTACACTCTATACCCTACACTCTATACCCTACACTCTATACCCTACACCCTACGCTCTATACGCTACACTCTATACCCTACACTATACACTCTATACCCTACACTCTACACTGTATACCATACACTCTATGCCCCACACTCTATACCCTAAACTCTACACTCTATACCCTACACTCTACACCCTAAGCTCTATACCCTACACTCTATACCCTACACTCTACACTCTATACCCTACACTCTATACCCTACACCCTACGCTCTATACGCTACACTCTATACCCTACACTCTACACTCTACACTGTATACCATACACTCTATGCCCCACACTCTATACCCTAAACTCTACACTCTATACCCTACACTCTACACCCTAAACTCTATACCCTACACTCTATACCCTACACCCTACGCTCTATACGCTACACTCTATACCCTACACTATACACTCTATACCCTACACTCTACACTGTATACCATACACTCTATGCCCCACACTCTATACCCTATACTCTACACTCTATACCCTACACTCTACACCCTAAGCTCTATACCCTACACTCTATACCCTACACTCTACACTCTATACCCTACACTCTATACCCTACACCCTACGCTCTATACGCTACACTCTATACCCTACACTCTACACTCTACACTGTATACCATACACTCTATGCCCCACACTCTATACCCTAAACTCTACACTCTATACCCTACACTCTACACCCTAAACTCTATACCATACACTCTATACCCTACACTCTACACTCTATACCCTACACTCTACACTCTATACCCTACACTCTACACTCTATACCCTACACTCTATACCATACACTCTATACCCTACACTCTACACTCTATACCCTACACTCTATACCCTACACTCTATACCCTACACTCTACACTCTATACCCTACACTCTATACCCTACACTCTACACTCTATACCCTACACTCTATACCCTACACTCTATACCATACACTCTATACCATATACTCTATACCCTACACTCTATACCCTACACTCTACACCCTACACTCTATACCCTACACTCTACACTCTATACCCTACACTCTATACCCTACACTCTATACCCTACACTCTATACCCTACACTCTATACCCTATACCCTATACCCTACACTCTATACACTACACTCTATACCATACACGCTGTACTCTATACCCTACACTCTATACCCTACACTCTATACCCTACACTCTACACTCTATACCCTACACTCTATACCCTACACTCTACACTCTATACCCTACACTCTATACCCTACACTCTATACCATACACTCTATACCATATACTCTATACCCTACACTCTATACCCTACACTCTACACCCTACACTCTATACCCTACACTCTACACTCTATACCCTACACTCTATACCCTACACTCTATACCCTACACTCTATACCCTACACTCTATACCCTACACTCTACACTCTATACCCTACACTCTATACCATACACTGTATACCCTACACTCTATACCCTACACTCTACACTCTATATCCTACACTCTATACCCTACACTTTACACTCTACACCCTACACTCTACATTCTATACCCTACACTCTAAACTCTACACTCTATAGCCTACACTCTATACCCTACACTCTATACCCTACACTCTACACTTTATACCCTACACTCTATACCATACACTCTATACCCTACACTCTACACTTTATACCCTACACTCTATACCATACACTCTATGCCCTACACTCTATACCCTACACTATACACTCTATACCCTACACTCTACACTGTATACCATACACTCTATGCCCCACACTCTCTACCCTAAACTCTACATTCTATACCCTACACTCTACACCCTAAGCTCTATACCATACACTCTATACCCTACACTCTATACCCTACACTCTATACCCTACACCCTACGCTCTATACGCTACACTCTATAACCTACACTCTATACCCTACACTCTATACCCTACACTCTACACTTTATACCCTACACTCTATACCATACACTCTATACCCTACACTCTACACTTTATACCCTACACTCTATACCATACACTCTATGCCCTACACTCTATACCCTACACTATACACTCTATACCCTACACTCTACACTGTATACCATACACTCTATGCCCCACACTCTCTACCCTAAACTCTACATTCTATACCCTACACTCTACACCCTAAGCTCTATACCATACACTCTATACCCTACACTCTATACCCTACACTCTATACCCTACACCCTACGCTCTATACGCTACACTCTATAACCTACACTCTATACCCTACACTCTATACCCTACACTCTACACTTTATACCCTACACTCTATACCATACACTCTATACCCTACACTCTATACCCTACACTCTATACCCTACACTCTATACCCTACACTCTATACCCTACACCCTATGCTCTATACGCTACACTCTATAACCTACACTCTATACCTTACACTCTATACCCTAAACTCTACACTCTATACCCTACACTCTACACCCTAAGCTCTATACCCTACACTCTATACCCTACACTCTATACCCTACACTCTATACCCTACACTCTATACCCTACACCCTACGCTCTATATGCTACACTCTATACCCTACACTATACACTCTATACCCTACACTCTACACTGCATACCATACACTCTATGCCCCACACTCTATACCCTAAACTCTACACTCTATACCCTACACTCTACACCCTAAGCTCTATACCCTACACTCTATACCCTACACTCTACACTCTATACCCTACACTCTATACCCTACACCCTACGCTCTATACGCTACACTCTATACCCTACACTCTACACTCTACACTGTATACCATACACTCTATGCCCCACACTCTATACCCTAAACTCTACACTCTATACCCTACACTCTACACCCTAAACTCTATACCATACACTCTATACCCTACACTCTACACTCTATACCCTACACTCTACACTCTATACCCTACACTCTACACTCTATACCCTACACTCTATACCATACACTCTATACCCTACACTCTACACTCTATACCCTACACTCTATACCCTACACTCTATACCCTACACTCTACACTCTATACCCTACACTCTATACCCTACACTCTACACTCTATACCCTACACTCTATACCCTACACTCTATACCATACACTCTATACCATATACTCTATACCCTACACTCTATACCCTACACTCTACACCCTACACTCTATACCCTACACTCTACACTCTATACCCTACACTCTATACCCTACACTCTATACCCTACACTCTATACCCTACACTCTATACCCTATACCCTACACTCTATACACTACACTCTATACCATACACGCTGTACTCTATACCCTACACTCTATACCCTACACTCTATACCCTACACTCTACACTCTATACCCTACACTCTATACCCTACACTCTACACTCTATACCCTACACTCTATACCCTACACTCTATACCATACACTCTATACCATATACTCTATACCCTACACTCTATACCCTACACTCTACACCCTACACTCTATACCCTACACTCTACACTCTATACCCTACACTCTATACCCTACACTCTATACCCTACACTCTATACCCTACACTCTATACCCTACACTCTACACTCTATACCCTACACTCTATACCATACACTGTATACCCTACACTCTATACCCTACACTCTACACTCTATATCCTACACTCTATACCCTACACTTTACACTCTACACCCTACACTCTACATTCTATACCCTACACTCTAAACTCTACACTCTATAGCCTACACTCTATACCCTACACTCTATACCCTACACTCTACACTTTATACCCTACACTCTATACCATACACTCTATACCCTACACTCTACACTTTATACCCTACACTCTATACCATACACTCTATGCCCTACACTCTATACCCTACACTATACACTCTATACCCTACACTCTACACTGTATACCATACACTCTATGCCCCACACTCTCTACCCTAAACTCTACATTCTATACCCTACACTCTACACCCTAAGCTCTATACCATACACTCTATACCCTACACTCTATACCCTACACTCTATACCCTACACCCTACGCTCTATACGCTACACTCTATAACCTACACTCTATACCCTACACTCTATACCCTACACTCTACACTTTATACCCTACACTCTATACCATACACTCTATACCCTACACTCTACACTTTATACCCTACACTCTATACCATACACTCTATGCCCTACACTCTATACCCTACACTATACACTCTATACCCTACACTCTACACTGTATACCATACACTCTATGCCCCACACTCTCTACCCTAAACTCTACATTCTATACCCTACACTCTACACCCTAAGCTCTATACCATACACTCTATACCCTACACTCTATACCCTACACTCTATACCCTACACCCTACGCTCTATACGCTACACTCTATAACCTACACTCTATACCCTACACTCTATACCCTACACTCTACACTTTATACCCTACACTCTATACCATACACTCTATACCCTACACTCTATACCCTACACTCTATACCCTACACTCTATACCCTACACTCTATACCCTACACCCTATGCTCTATACGCTACACTCTATAACCTACACTCTATACCTTACACTCTATACCCTAAACTCTACACTCTATACCCTACACTCTACACCCTAAGCTCTATACCCTACACTCTATACCCTACACTCTATACCCTACACTCTATACCCTACACTCTATACCCTACACCCTACGCTCTATATGCTACACTCTATACCCTACACTATACACTCTATACCCTACACTCTACACTGCATACCATACACTCTATGCCCCACACTCTATACCCTAAACTCTACACTCTATACCCTACACTCTACACCCTAAGCTCTATACCCTACACTCTATACCCTACACTCTACACTCTATACCCTACACTCTATACCCTACACCCTACGCTCTATACGCTACACTCTATACCCTACACTCTACACTCTACACTGTATACCATACACTCTATGCCCCACACTCTATACCCTAAACTCTACACTCTATACCCTACACTCTACACCCTAAACTCTATACCATACACTCTATACCCTACACTCTACACTCTATACCCTACACTCTACACTCTATACCCTACACTCTACACTCTATACCCTACACTCTATACCATACACTCTATACCCTACACTCTACACTCTATACCCTACACTCTATACCCTACACTCTATACCCTACACTCTACACTCTATACCCTACACTCTATACCCTACACTCTACACTCTATACCCTACACTCTATACCCTACACTCTATACCATACACTCTATACCATATACTCTATACCCTACACTCTATACCCTATACTCTACACCCTACACTCTATACCCTACACTCTACACTCTATACCCTACACTCTATACCCTACACTCTATACCCTACACTCTATACCCTACACTCTATACCCTACACTCTATACTCTATACCCTACACTCTACACTATATACCCTACACACTATACCCTAAACTCTATACCCTACACTCTACACTCTATACCCTACACTCTACACCCTGCACTCTGTACCCTACACTCTATACCCTACACTCTATACCCTACACCCTACGCTCTATACGCTACACTCTATAACCTACACTCTATACCCTACACTCTATACCCTACACTCTACTCTTTATACCCTACACTCTATACCATACACTCTATACCCTACACTCTATACCCTACACTCTATACCCTACACTCTATACCCTACACCCTACGCTCTATACGCTACACTCTATAACCTACACTCTATACCTTACACTCTATACCCTAAACTCTACACTCTATACCCTACACTCTACACCCTAAGCTCTATACCCTACACTCTATACCCTACACTCTATACCCTACACTCTATACCCTACACTCTATACCCTACACCCTACGCTCTATATGCTACACTCTATACCCTACACTATACACTCTATACCCTACACTCTACACTGCATACCATACACTCTATGCCCCACACTCTATACCCTAAACTCTACACTCTATACCCTACACTCTACACCCTAAGCTCAATACCCTACACTCTATACCCTACACTCTACACTCTATACCCTACACTCTATACCCTACACCCTACGCTCTATACGCTACACTCTATACCCTACACTCTACACTCTACACTGTATACCATACACTCTATGCCCCACACTCTATACCCTAAACTCTACACTCTATACCCTACACTCTACACCCTAAACTCTATACCATACACTCTATACCCTACACTCTACACTCTATACCCTACACTCTACACTCTATACCCTACACTCTATACCATACACTCTATACCCTACACTCTACACTCTATACCCTACACTCTATACCCTACACTCTATAACCTACACTCTACACTCTATACCCTACACTCTATACCCTACACTCTACACTCTATACCCTACACTCTATACCATACACTCTATACCATATACTCTATACCCTACACTCTATACCCTACACTCTACACCCTACACTCTATACCCTACACTCTACACTCTATACCCTACACTCTATACCCTACACTCTATACCCTACACTCTATACCCTACACTCTATACCCTACACTCTATACCCTACACTCTAATCCCTACACTCTAATCCCTACACTCTAATCCCTACACTCTAATCCCTACACTCTATACCCTACACTCTATACTCTACACTCTACACTCTATACCCTACACTCTAATCCCTACACTCTAATTCCTACACTCTACACTCTATACCCTACACTCTATACCCTACACTCTATACCCTACACTCTACACTCTATACCCTACACTCTATACCCTACACTCTACACTCTATACCCTACACTCTATACCCTACACTCTATAAAATACACTCTATACCCTACACTCTACACTCTATACCATACACTCTATACCCTACACTCTATACCATACACTCTATACCCTACACTCCACACCCTACACTCTTTACCTTACACTCTATACCCTACACTCTAAAATCTATACCCTACACTCTATACCCTACACTCTATACCCTATACCCTACACTCTATACACTACACTCTATACCATACACGCTATACTCTATACACTACACTCTATACCATACACTCTACATCCTACACTCTACACCACTCTACACCCCACACTCTACACCCTACACCCTACACTCTATACCCTACACTCTACACCATACACTCTATACCCTATACCCTATACCCTACAATCTATACCCTACACTCTATACCCTACACTCTATACCCTACACTCTATACCCTACACTCTACACTCTATACCCTACACTCTATACCATACACTGTATACCCTACACTCTATACCCTACACTCTACACTCTATATCCTACACTCTATACCCTACACTTTACACTCTACACCCTACACTCTACATTCTATACCCTACACTCTAAACTCTACACTCTATAGCCTACACTCTATACCCTACACTCTATACCCTACACTCTACACTTTATACCCTACACTCTATACCATACACTCTATACCCTACACTCTACACTTTATACCCTACACTCTATACCATACACTCTATACCCTACACTCTATACCCTACACTATACACTCTATACCCTACACTCTACACTGTATACCATACACTCTGTGCCCCACACTCTCTACCCTAAACTCTACATTCTATACCCTACACTCTACACCCTAAGCTCTATACCATACAATCTATACCCTACACTCTATACCCTACACTATACACTCTATACCCTACACTCTACACTGTATACCATACACTCTATGCCCCACACTCTATACCCTAAACTCTACACTCTATACCCTACACTCTATACCCTACACTCTAATCCCTACACTCTAATCCCTACACTCTAATCCCTACACTCTAATCCCTACACTCTATACCCTACACTCTATACTCTACACTCTACACTCTATACCCTACACTCTAATCCCTACACTCTAATCCCTACACTCTACACTCTATACCCTACACTCTATACCCTACACTCTATACCCTACACTCTACACTCTATACCCTACACTCTATACCCTATACTCTACACTCTATACCCTACACTCTATACCCTACACTCTATAAAATACACTCTATACCCTACACTCTACACTCTATACCATACACTCTATACCCTACACTCTATACCCTACACTCTATACCCTACACTCCACACCCTACACTCTATACCTTACACTCTATACCCTACACTCTAAAATCTATACCCTACACTCTATACCCTACACTCTATACCCTATACCCTACACTCTATACACTACACTCTATACCATACACGCTATACTCTATACCCTACACTCTATACCATACACTCTACATCCTACACTCTACACCACTCTACACCCCACACTCTACAACCTACACCCTACACTCTATACCCTACACTCTACACCATACACTCTATACCCTATACCCTATACCCTACAATCTATACCCTACACTCTATACCCTACACTCTATACCCTACACTCTATACCCTACACTCTACACTCTATACCCTACACTCTATACCATACACTGTATACCCTACACTCTAAACCCTACACTCTACACTCTATATCCTACACTCTATACCCTACACTTTACACTCTACACCCTACACTCTACATTCTATACCCTACACTCTAAACTCTACACTCTATAGCCTACACTCTATACCCTACACTCTATACCCTACACTCTACACTTTATACCCTACACTCTATACCATACACTCTATACCCTACACTCTACACTTTATACCCTACACTCTATACCATACACTCTATACCCTACACTCTATACCCTACACTATACACTCTATACCCTACACTCTACACTGTATACCATACACTCTATGCCCCACACT
The DNA here is from genome assembly GCF_032444005.1 of Ranitomeya imitator. Classification (NCBI taxonomy): domain Eukaryota; kingdom Metazoa; phylum Chordata; class Amphibia; order Anura; family Dendrobatidae; genus Ranitomeya; species Ranitomeya imitator. Next base: position 326,759 of record NW_027194669.1, on the reverse strand, counting down.
CTCTACCCTAAACTCTACATTCTATACCCTACACTCTACACCCTAAGCTCTATACCATACAATCTATACCCTACACTCTATACCCTACACTATACACTCTATACCCTACACTCTACACTGTATACCATACACTCTATGCCCCACACTCTATACCCTAAACTCTACACTCTATACCCTACACTCTATACCCTACACTCTAATCCCTACACTCTAATCCCTACACTCTAATCCCTACACTCTAATCCCTACACTCTATACCCTACACTCTATACTCTACACTCGACACTCTATACCCTACACTCTAATCCCTACACTCTAATCCCTACACTCTACACTCTATACCCTACACTCTATACCCTACACTCTATACCCTACACTCTACACTCTATACCCTACACTCTATACCCTACACTCTACACTCTATACCCTACACTCTATACCCTACACTCTATAAAATACACTCTATACCCTACACTCTACACTCTATACCATACACTCTATACCCTACACTCTATACCATACACTCTATACCCTACACTCTATACCCTACACTCCACACCCTACACTCTATACCTTACACTCTATACCCTACACTCTAAAATCTATACCCTACACTCTATACCCTACACTCTATACTCTATACCCTACACTCTATACACTACACTCTATACCATACACGCTATACTCTATACCCTACACTCTATACCATACACTCTACATCCTACACTCTACACCACTCTACACCCCACACTCTACAACCTACACCCTACACTCTATACCCTACACTCTACACCATACACTCTATACCCTATACCCTATACCCTACAATCTATACCCTACACTCTATACCCTACACTCTATACCCTACACTCTATACCCTACACTCTACACTCTATACCCTACACTCTATACCATACACTGTATACCCTACACTCTATACCCTACACTCTACACTCTATATCCTACACTCTGTACCCTACACTTTACACTCTACACCCTACACTCTACATTCTATACCCTACACTCTAAACTCTACACTCTATAGCCTACACTCTATACCCTACACTCTATACCCTACACTCTACACTTTATACCCTACACTCTATACCATACACTCTATACCCTACACTCTACACTTTATACCCTACACTCTATACCATACACTCTATACCCTACACTCTATACCCTACACTATACACTCTATACCCTACACTATACACTCTATACCCTACACTCTACACTGTATACCATACACTCTATGCCCCACACTCTCTACCCTAAACTCTACATTCTATACCCTACACTCTACACCCTAAGCTCTATACCATACAATCTATACCCTACACTCTATACCCTACACTCTATACCCTACACTCTATACCCTACACCCTACGCTCTATACGCTACACTCTATAACCTACACTCTATACCCTACACTCTATACCCTACACTCTACACTTTATACCCTACACTCTATACCATACACTCTATACCCTACACTCTATACCCTACACTCTATACCCTACACTATACACTCTATACCCTACACTCTACACTGTATACCATACACTCTATGCCCCACACTCTATACCCTAAACTCTACACTCTATACCCTACACTCTACACCCTAAGCTCTATACCCTACACTCTATACCCTACACTCTATACCCTACACTCTATACCCTACACTCTATACCCTACACCCTACGCTCTATACGCTACACTCTATACCCTACACTATACACTCTATACCCTACACTCTACACTGTATACCATACACTCTATGCCCCACACTCTATACCCTAAACTCTACACTCTATACCCTACACTCTACACCCTAAGCTCTATACCCTACACTCTATACCCTACACTCTACACTCTATACCCTACACTCTATACCCTACACCCTACGCTCTATACGCTACACTCTATACCCTACACTCTACACTCTACACTGTATACCATACACTCTATGCCCCACACTCTATACCCTAAACTCTACACTCTATACCCTACACTCTACACCCTAAACTCTATACCATACACTCTATACCCTACACTCTACACTCTATACCCTACACTCTATACCCTACACCCTACGCTCTATACGCTACACTCTATACCCTACACTCTACACTCTACACTGTATACCATACACTCTATGCCCCACACTCTATACCCTAAACCCTACACTCTATACCCTACACTCTACACTCTATACCCTACACTCTATACCCTACACTCTATACCATACACTCTATACCATATACTCTATACCCTATACTCTATACCCTACACTCTACACCCTACACTCTATACCCTACACTCTACACTCTATACCCTACACTCTATACCCTACACTCTATACCCTACACTCTATACCCTACACTCTATACCCTACACTCTATACTCTATACCCTACACTCTACACTATATACCCTACACACTATACCCTAAACTCTATACCCTACACTCTACACTCTATACCCTACACTCTACACCCTGCACTATGTACCCTACACTCTATACCCTACACTCTACACTCTGTACCCTACACTCTATACCCTACACTCTATACCCTACACTCTATACCCTACACTCTATACCCTACACTCTACACTCTATACCCTACACTCTATACCATACACTCTACACCCTACACTCTATACCATACACTCTATATCCTACACTTTACACTCTATACCCTACACTCTATACCATACACTCTACACTTTATACCCTACACTCTATACCATACACACTATACCCTACACTCTATACCCTACACTCTATACCCTACACTCTATACCCTACACTCTAATCCCTACACTCTAATCCCTACACTCTAATCCCTACACTCTAATCCCTACACTCTATACCCTACACTCTATACTCTACACTCTACACTCTATACCCTACACTCTAATCCCTACACTCTAATCCCTACACTCTACACTCTATACCCTACTCTCTATACCCTACACTCTATACCCTACACTCTACACTCTATACCCTACACTCTATACCCTACACTCTACACTCTATACCCTACACTCTATACCCTACACTCTATAAAATACACTCTATACCCTACACTCTACACTCTATACCCTACACTCTATACCCTACACTCTATACCATACACTCTATACCATATACTCTGTACCCTACACTCTATACCCTACACTCTACACCCTACACTCTATACCCTACACTCTACACTCTATACCCTACACTCTATACCCTACACTCTATACCCTACACTCTATACCCTACACTCTATACCCTACACCCTACACTCTATACCCTACACTCTACACTATATACCCTACACACTATACCCTAAACTCTATACCCTACACTCTACACTCTATACCCTACACTCTACACCCTGCACTCTGTACCCTACACTCTATACCCTACACTCTACACTCTGTACCCTACACTCTATACCCTACACTCTATACCCTACACTCTATAGCCTACACTCTATACCCTACACTCTATACCCTACACTCTACACTCTATACCCTACACTCTATACCATACACTCTACACCCTACACTCTATACCATACACTCTATACCCTACACTTTACACTCTATACCCTACACTCTATACCATACACTCTACACTTTATACCCTACACTCTATACCATACACACTATACCCTACACTCTATACCCTACACTCTATACCCTACACTCTAATCCCTACACTCTAATCCCTACACTCTAATCCCTACACTCTAATCCCTACACTCTATACCCTACACTCTATACTCTACACTCTACACTCTATACCCTACACTCTAATCCCTACACTCTAATCCCTACACTCTACACTCTATACCCTACACTCTATACCCTACACTCTATACCCTACACTCTACACTCTATACCCTACACTCTATACCCTACACTCTACACTCTATACCCTACACTCTATACCCTACACTCTATAAAATACACTCTATACCCTACACTCTACACTCTATACCATACACTCTATACCCTACACTCTATACCATACACTCTATACCCTACACTCTATACCCTACACTCCACACCCTACACTCTATACCTTACACTCTATACTCTACACTCTAAAATCTATACCCTACACTCTATACCCTACACTCTATACCCTATACCCTACACTCTATACACTACACTCTATACCATACACGCTATACTCTATACCCTACACTCTATACCATACACTCTACATCCTACACTCTACACCACTCTACACCCCACACTCTGCACCCTACACCCTACACTCTATACCCTACACTCTACACCATACACTCTCTACCCTATACCCTATACCCTACAATCTATACCCTACACTCTATACCCTACACTCTATACCCTACACTCTACACTCTATACCCTACACACTATACCATACACTGTATACCCTACACTCTATACCCTACACTCTACACTCTATATCCTACACTCTATACCCTACACTTTACACTCTACACCCTACACTCTACATTCTATACCCTACACTCTAAACTCTACACTCTATAGCCTACACTCTATACCTTACACTATATACCCTACACTCTACACTTTATACCCTACACTCTATACCATACACTCTATACCCTACACTCTACACTTTATACCCTACACTCTATACCATACACTCTATACCCTACACTCTATACCCTACACTCTACACCCTACACTCTATACCCTACACTCTACACTCTATACCCTACACTCTATACCCTACACTCTATACCCTACACTCTATACCCTACACTCTACACTCTATACCCTACACTCTACACTATATACCCTACACACTATACCCTAAACTCTATACCCTACACTCTACACTCTATACCCTACACTCTACACCCTGCACTCTGTACCCTACACTCTATACCCTACACTCTACACTCTGTACCCTACACTCTATACCCTACACTCTATACCCTACACTCTATAGCCTACACTCTATACCCTACACTCTATACCCTACACTCTACACTCTATACCCTACACTCTATACCATACACTCTACACCCTACACTCTATACCATACACTCTATACCCTACACTTTACACTCTATACCCTACACTCTATACCATACACTCTACACTTTATACCCTACACTCTATACCCTACACTCTATACCCTACACTCTATACCCTACACCCTACGCTCTATACGCTACACTCTATACCCTACACTATACACTCTATACCCTACACTCTACACTGTATACCATACACTCTATGCCCCACACTCTATACCCTAAACTCTACACTCTATACCCTACACTCTACACCCTAAGCTCTATACCCTACACTCTATACCCTACACTCTACACTCTATACCCTACACTCTATACCCTTCACCCTACGCTCTATACGCTACACTCTATACCCTACACTCTACACTCTACACTGTATACCATACACTCTATGCCCCACACTCTATACCCTAAACTCTACACTCTATACCCTACACTCTACACCCTAAACTCTATACCATACACTCTATACCCTACACTCTACACTTTATACCCTACACTCTATACCATACACTCTATACCCTACACTCTACACTTTATACCCTACACTCTATACCATACACTCTATACCCTACACTCTATACCCTACACTATACACTCTATACCCTACACTCTACACTGTATACCATACACTCTATGCCCCACACTCTCTACCCTAAACTCTACATTCTATACCCTACACTCTACACCCTAAGCTCTATACCATACACTCTATACCCTACACTCTATACCCTACACTCTATACCCTACACTCTATACCCTACACCCTACGCTCTATACGCTACACTCTATAACCTACACTCTATACCCTACACTCTATACCCTACACTCTATACCCTACACTCTACACCCTACACTCTATGCCCTACACTCTATACCCTACACTCTATACCCTACACTCTACACTCTATACCATACACTCTATACCATACAATCTATACACTGCACTCTATACCCTAAACTCTACACTCTATACCCTACACTCTATAACATACACTCTATACACTACACTCTATATCTTACACTCTATACCCTACACTTTGCACTCTACACCCTACACTCTACACTCTACATTCTATACCCTACACTCTATACTCCACACTCTATACCCTACACTCTATACCCTACACTCTATACCCTACACTCTACACTATATACTCTACACTCTATAGCCTACACTCTATACCCTACACTCTATACCCTACACTCTATACCCTACACTCTATACCCTACACACTATACCATACACTCTATACCCTACACTCTACAACCTGCACTCTATACCCTACACTCTATACCCTACACCCTACACTTTATACCCTACACTCTATACCCTACACTCTATACCCTACACTCTATACCCTACACTCTACACCCTACACTCTACACTCTACACTCTATACCCTACACTCTACACCCTGCACTCTGTACCCTACACTCTACACTCTTTACCCTACACTCTATACCTTACACTCTATACCCTACACTCTAAAATCTATACCCTACACTCTATACCCTACACTCTATACCCTATACCCTACACTCTATACACTACACTCTATACCATACACGCTATACTCTATACCCTACACTCTATACCATACACTCTACATCCTACACTCTACACCACTCTACACCCCACACTCTACACCCTACACCCTACACTCTATACCCTACACTCTACACCATACACTCTATACCCTATACCCTATACCCTACAATCTATACCCTACACTCTATACCCTACACTCTATACCCTACACTCTATACCCTACACTCTACACTCTATACCCTACACTCTATACCATACACTGTATACCCTACACTCTATACTCTACACTCTACACTTTATACCCTACACTCTATACCATACACTCTATACCCTACACTCTACACTTTATACCCTACACTCTATACCATACACTCTATACCATACACTCTATACCCTACACTATACACTCTATACCCTACACTCTACACTGTATACCATACACTCTATGCCCCACACTCTCTACCCTAAACTCTACATTCTATACCCTACACTCTACACCCTAAGCTCTATACCATACACTCTATACCCTACACTCTATACCCTACACTCTATACCCTACACTCTATACCCTACACCCTACGCTCTATACGCTACACTCTATAACCTACACTCTATACCCTACACTCTATACCCTACACTCTACACCCTACACTCTATGCCCTACACTCTATACCCTACACTCTATACCCTACACTCTACACTCTATACCATACACTCTATACCATACAATCTATACACTACACTTTATACCCTAAACTCTACACCCTATACCCTACACTCTATAACATACACTCTATACACTACACTCTATATCTTACACTCTATACCCTACACTTTGCACTCTACACCCTACACTCTACACTCTACATTCTATACTTACACTCTATACTCCACACTCTATACCCTACACTCTATACCCTACACTCTATACCCTACACTCTACACTATATACTCTACACTCTATAGCCTACACTCTATACCCTACACTCTATACCCTACACTCTATACCCTACACTCTATACCCTACACTTTATACCCTACACCCTATACCATACACTCTATACCCTACACTCTACAACCTGCACTCTATACCCTACACTCATTCAAGATTCAAGATTCAAAGAAGCTTTATTGGCAGGACCAAATACACATCAGTTTTGCCAAAGCAAGTGTATAGAGGCAATAGGGATAGGGACTGAGGGGATGTTGGGTAGGAGCTGTGGGGGGAGGTGGATGGGGCAGATCCAGGTTGGGGGCTATAGTCCATGGCATAGGGGAGGTGGATGGGGCAGATCCAGGTTGGGGGCTATAGTCCATGGCATAGGGGAGGTGGATGGGGCAGGTTCAGGTTGGGGGCTATAGTCCATGGCATAGGGGAGGTGGATGGGGCAGGTCCATTGTGGGGGCTATAGTCCATGGCATAGGGGAGGTGGATGGGGCAGATCCAGGTTGGGGGCTATAGTCCATGGCATCATAGTTCTCTTTCTCGCAGTCTATGGCATTCGCTCACATACCGCGCTGCTATCTCCACCGCTCTCTCTTCTTCTCCCAGCAAGATATATGTTTTCTCTTCCTCCTTCATGGTGATGAAGTCTGGGAAGAGATGTGAGAGTCTCCTGAAGTGAGTGTCCCTCACTGCTGAGTATTTGGAGCAGTGTAGCAGGAAGTGGGTTTCGTCCTCTATGGCCTCCTGGTCACAGTGTTGGCACAGTCTTTCCTCCCTGGGCTTGTAGCTCTGCCTGTGTCGGCCACATTCGATGGCCAGACTGTGGGCGCTGAGTCTATATCGGCTCAGGATCTGGCGGTCTCTGGGGTCCGGGAGTTTCTCCAGATATGGGGCCAGTCTGTAGTCTCTCTGTAGGCTCCGGTACATGGTCAGTTTCTGTGAGCTGATGATATCATTCTTCCAGTCACTGACATACCTCTCCTGGCCTTCATCTGCCATCTTCCTAATTCCGGATTTTGTCAGGTTGTTGTGATTGGTTGAGACTCTATACCCTACACCCTACACTTTATACCCTACACTCTATACCCTACACTCTATACCCTACACTCTATACCCTACACTCTACAACCTACACTCTACACTCTATACCCTACACTCTACACCCTGCACTCTGTACCCTACACTCTACACTCTTTACCCTACACTCTATACCCTACACTCTACACTTTATACCCTACACTCTATACCATACACTCTATACCCTACACTCTACACTTTATACCCTACACTCTATACCATACACTCTATACCCTACACTCTATACCCTACACTATACACTCTATACCCTACACTCTACACTGTATACCATACACTCTATGCCCCACACTCTCTACCCTAAACTCTACACTCTATACCCTACACTCTATACCATACACTCTACACCCTACACTCTACACCCTACACTCTACACCCTACACTCTACACCCTACACTCTATACCCTACACTATACACTCTATACCCTACACTCTACACTCTACACTGTATACCATACACTCTATGCCCCACACTCTATACCCTAAACTCTACACTCTATATCCTACACTCTACACCCTAAGCTCTATACCCTACACTATATACCCTACACTCTACACTCTATACCCTACACTCTATACCCTACACTCTATACCATACACTCTACACCCTACACTCTACACCCTACACTCTATACCCTACACTCTATACCCTACACTCTACACTCTATACCCTACACTCTATACCATACACTGTATACCCTACACTCTATACCCTACACTCTATACCCTACACTCTATACCCTACACTCTATACCCTACACTCTACACCCTACACTCTATACCATACACTCTATACCCTACACTCTATAACATACACTCTATACACTACACTCTATACCCTACACTTTACACTCTACATTCTATACCCTACACTCTATACCCTACACTCTATACTCTACACTCTATAGCCTACACTCTATAGCCTACACTCTATAGCCTACACTCTATATCCTACACCCTACACTCTATACCCTACACTCTATACCCTACACTCTACACTCTATACCCTACACTGTATACCCTACACTCTACACTCTATACCCTACACTCTAATCCCTACACTCTACACTCTATACCCTACACTCTATACCCTACACTCTACACTCTATACCATACACTCTATACCCTACACTCTATACCCTACACTCTAAACTTTATACCCTACACTCTATACCATACACTCTATACCCTACACTCTATACCCTACACTATACACTCTATACCCTGCACTCTACACTGTATACCATACACTCTATGCCCCACACTCTATACCCTAAACTCTACACTCTATACCCTACACTCTACACCCTAAGCTCTATACCCTACACTCTACACTCTATACCCTACACTCTATACCATACACTCTATACCCTACACCCTACACTCTATACCCTACACTCTATACCCTACACTCTACACCCTACACTCTACACCTTACACTCTATACCCTATACCCTACACTCTATACCCTACACTCTATACCCTACACTCTATACCCTACACTCTATACCCTACACTCTACACTCTATACCCTACACTCTATAGCCTACACTCTATACCCTACAGTATATACCCTACACTCTATACCCTACACTCTACACCTTACACCCTACACTCTATTCCCTACACTCTATACCCTACACTCTATACCCTACACTCTATACCCTACACTCTATACCCTACACTCTACACTCTATACCCTACACCCTACACTCTATACCCTACACTCTACACCCTATACTCTATACGCCACACTCTATACCCTACACCCTACACTCTATACCCTACACTCTACACTCTATACCCTACACTCTACACCCTACACTCTATACCCTACACTCTATACCCTACACCCTACACTCTACACTCTATACCCTACACTCTACACTCTACTCCCTACAGTCTACACTCTATACCCTACACTCTACACTCTATACCCTACACTCTACTCCCTACACTCTATACCCTACACTCTACACCCTACACTCTACACCCTACACTCTATACCCTACACTCTATACCCTACACTCTATACCCTACACTCTACACCCTACACTCTACACCCTACACTCTATACCCTACACTCTATACCCTACACTCTATACCCTACACTCTATACGCTACACTCTACACCCTACACTCTACACCCTACACTCTACACCATACACTCTATACCCTATACCCTATACCCTACAATCTATACCCTACACTCTATACCCTACACTCTATACCCTACACTCTATACCCTACACTCTACACTCTATACCCTACACTCTATACCATACACTGTATACCCTACACTCTATACTCTACACTCTACACTTTATACCCTACACTCTATACCATACACTCTATACCCTACACTCTACACTTTATACCCTACACTCTATACCATACACTCTATACCATACACTCTATACCCTACACTATACACTCTATACCCTACACTCTACACTGTATACCATACACTCTATGCCCCACACTCTCTACCCTAAACTCTACATTCTATACCCTACACTCTACACCCTAAGCTCTATACCATACACTCTATACCCTACACTCTATACCCTACACTCTATACCCTACACTCTATACCCTACACCCTACGCTCTATACGCTACACTCTATAACCTACACTCTATACCCTACACTCTATACCCTACACTCTACACCCTACACTCTATGCCCTACACTCTATACCCTACACTCTATACCCTACACTCTACACTCTATACCATACACTCTATACCATACAATCTATACACTACACTTTATACCCTAAACTCTACACCCTATACCCTACACTCTATAACATACACTCTATACACTACACTCTATATCTTACACTCTATACCCTACACTTTGCACTCTACACCCTACACTCTACACTCTACATTCTATACTTACACTCTATACTCCACACTCTATACCCTACACTCTATACCCTACACTCTATACCCTACACTCTACACTATATACTCTACACTCTATAGCCTACACTCTATACCCTACACTCTATACCCTACACTCTATACCCTACACTCTATACCCTACACTTTATACCCTACACCCTATACCATACACTCTATACCCTACACTCTACAACCTGCACTCTATACCCTACACTCATTCAAGATTCAAGATTCAAAGAAGCTTTATTGGCAGGACCAAATACACATCAGTTTTGCCAAAGCAAGTGTATAGAGGCAATAGGGATAGGGACTGAGGGGATGTTGGGTAGGAGCTGTGGGGGGAGGTGGATGGGGCAGATCCAGGTTGGGGGCTATAGTCCATGGCATAGGGGAGGTGGATGGGGCAGATCCAGGTTGGGGGCTATAGTCCATGGCATAGGGGAGGTGGATGGGGCAGGTTCAGGTTGGGGGCTATAGTCCATGGCATAGGGGAGGTGGATGGGGCAGGTCCATTGTGGGGGCTATAGTCCATGGCATAGGGGAGGTGGATGGGGCAGATCCAGGTTGGGGGCTATAGTCCATGGCATCATAGTTCTCTTTCTCGCAGTCTATGGCATTCGCTCACATACCGCGCTGCTATCTCCACCGCTCTCTCTTCTTCTCCCAGCAAGATATATGTTTTCTCTTCCTCCTTCATGGTGATGAAGTCTGGGAAGAGATGTGAGAGTCTCCTGAAGTGAGTGTCCCTCACTGCTGAGTATTTGGAGCAGTGTAGCAGGAAGTGGGTTTCGTCCTCTATGGCCTCCTGGTCACAGTGTTGGCACAGTCTTTCCTCCCTGGGCTTGTAGCTCTGCCTGTGTCGGCCACATTCGATGGCCAGACTGTGGGCGCTGAGTCTATATCGGCTCAGGATCTGGCGGTCTCTGGGGTCCGGGAGTTTCTCCAGATATGGGGCCAGTCTGTAGTCTCTCTGTAGGCTCCGGTACATGGTCAGTTTCTGTGAGCTGATGATATCATTCTTCCAGTCACTGACATACCTCTCCTGGCCTTCATCTGCCATCTTCCTAATTCCGGATTTTGTCAGGTTGTTGTGATTGGTTGAGACTCTATACCCTACACCCTACACTTTATACCCTACACTCTACAACCTACACTCTACACTCTATACCCTACACTCTACACCCTGCACTCTGTACCCTACACTCTACACTCTTTACCCTACACTCTATACCCTACACTCTACACTTTATACCCTACACTCTATACCATACACTCTATACCCTACACTCTACACTTTATACCCTACACTCTATACCATACACTCTATACCCTACACTCTATACCCTACACTATACACTCTATACCCTACACTCTACACTGTATACCATACACTCTATGCCCCACACTCTCTACCCTAAACTCTACACTCTATACCCTACACTCTATACCATACACTCTACACCCTACACTCTACACCCTACACTCTACACCCTACACTCTACACCCTACACTCTATACCCTACACTATACACTCTATACCCTACACTCTACACTCTACACTGTATACCATACACTCTATGCCCCACACTCTATACCCTAAACTCTACACTCTATATCCTACACTCTACACCCTAAGCTCTATACCCTACACTATATACCCTACACTCTACACTCTATACCCTACACTCTATACCCTACACTCTATACCATACACTCTACACCCTACACTCTACACCCTACACTCTATACCCTACACTCTATACCCTACACTCTACACTCTATACCCTACACTCTATACCATACACTGTATACCCTACACTCTATACCCTACACTCTATACCCTACACTCTATACCCTACACTCTATACCCTACACTCTACACCCTACACTCTATACCATACACTCTATACCCTACACTCTATAACATACACTCTATACACTACACTCTATACCCTACACTTTACACTCTACATTCTATACCCTACACTCTATACCCTACACTCTATACTCTACACTCTATAGCCTACACTCTATAGCCTACACTCTATAGCCTACACTCTATATCCTACACCCTACACTCTATACCCTACACTCTATACCCTACACTCTACACTCTATACCCTACACTGTATACCCTACACTCTACACTCTATACCCTACACTCTAATCCCTACACTCTACACTCTATACCCTACACTCTATACCCTACACTCTACACTCTATACCATACACTCTATACCCTACACTCTATACCCTACACTCTAAACTTTATACCCTACACTCTATACCATACACTCTATACCCTACACTCTATACCCTACACTATACACTCTATACCCTGCACTCTACACTGTATACCATACACTCTATGCCCCACACTCTATACCCTAAACTCTACACTCTATACCCTACACTCTACACCCTAAGCTCTATACCCTACACTCTACACTCTATACCCTACACTCTATACCATACACTCTATACCCTACACCCTACACTCTATACCCTACACTCTATACCCTACACTCTACACCCTACACTCTACACCTTACACTCTATACCCTATACCCTACACTCTATACCCTACACTCTATACCCTACACTCTATACCCTACACTCTATACCCTACACTCTACACTCTATACCCTACACTCTATAGCCTACACTCTATACCCTACAGTATATACCCTACACTCTATACCCTACACTCTACACCTTACACCCTACACTCTATTCCCTACACTCTATACCCTACACTCTATACCCTACACTCTATACCCTACACTCTATACCCTACACTCTACACTCTATACCCTACACCCTACACTCTATACCCTACACTCTACACCCTATACTCTATACGCCACACTCTATACCCTACACCCTACACTCTATACCCTACACTCTACACTCTATACCCTACACTCTACACCCTACACTCTATACCCTACACTCTATACCCTACACCCTACACTCTACACTCTATACCCTACACTCTACACTCTACTCCCTACAGTCTACACTCTATACCCTACACTCTACACTCTATACCCTACACTCTACTCCCTACACTCTATACCCTACACTCTACACCCTACACTCTACACCCTACACTCTATACCCTACACTCTATACCCTACACTCTATACCCTACACTCTACACCCTACACTCTACACCCTACACTCTATACCCTACACTCTATACCCTACACTCTATACCCTACACTCTATACGCTACACTCTACACCCTACACTCTACACCCTACACTCTACACCCTACACTCTGTACCCTACACTCTATACCCTACACTCTACACTCTTTACCCTACACTCTATACCCTACACTCTATACCCTACACCCTATACCCTACACTCTATACCCTACACTCTATACCCTACACTCTATACCCTACACTCTATACCCTACACTCTAAACTCTATACCCTACACTCTACACTCTATACCCTACACTCTATAACATACACTCTATACCCTACACTCTATACCCTACACTCTATACCCTACACTCTATACCATACACTCTACACCCTACACTCTAATCCCTACACCCTACACTCTATACCCTACACTCTATACCCTACACTCTATACCCTACACTCTACACCCTACACTCTACACTCTACACCCTACACTCTATACCCTGCACTCTATACCCTACACTCTATACCCTACACCCTACACTCTACACCCTACACTCTATACCCTACAATCTACACCCTACACTCTACACTCTATACCCTACCCTCTACACCCTGCACTCTGTACCCTACACTCTACACTCTTTACCCTACACTCTATACCCTACACTCTATACCCTACACTCTATACCCTACACTCTACACTCTATACCTTACACTCTATACCCTACACTCTATACCCTACACTCTAAACTCTATACCCTACACTCTATACCCTACACTCTATACCCTACACTCTATACCCTACACTCTACACTCTATACCCTACACTCTATACCCTACACTCTATACTCTACACTCTATACCCTACACTCTATACCCTACACTCTACACTCTATACAATGCACTCTATACCCTACACTCTATACCCTACACTCTACACTCTATACCCTACACTCTATACCCTACACTTTACACTCTATACCCTACACTCTACACTATATACCCTACACTCTATACCCTACACTCTGCACTCTGTACCCTACACTCTATACCCTACACTCTACACTCTATACCCTACACTCTACACCCTACACTCTATACCCTACACTCTATACCCTACACCCTACACTCTACACTCTACACCCTACACTCTATACCCTACACTCTATACCCTACACTCTATACCCTACACTCTACACCCTACACTCTATACCCTACACTCTATACCCTACACTCTATACCCTACACTCTATACCCTACACTCTATACGCTACACTCTACACCCTACACTCTACACCCTACACTCTACACCCTACACTCTGTACCCTACACTCTATACCCTACACTCTACACTCTTTACCCTACACTCTATACCCTACACTCTATACCCTACACTCTATACCCTACACTCTATACCCTACACTCTACACTCTATACCCTACACTCTATACCCTACACTCTATACCCTACACTCTATACCCTACACTCTACACTCTATACCCTACACTCTATACCCTACACTCTATACCCTACACTTTACACTCTATACCCTACACTCTACACTATATACCCTACACTCTATACCCTACACTCTGCACTCTGTACCCTACACTCTATACCCTACACTCTACACCCTACACTCTATACCCTACACTCTATACCCTACACCCTACACTCTACACTCTATACCCTACACTCTACACTCTACTCCCTACACTCTACACTCTATACCCTACACTCTACACTCTATACCCTACACTCTACTCCCTACACTCTATACCCTACACTCTACACCCTACACTCTACACCCTACACTCTATACCCTACACTCTATACCCTACACTCTATACCCTACACCCTACACTCTACACCCTACACTCTATACCCTACACTCTATACCCTACACTCTATACCCTACACTCTATACCCTACACTCTATACGCTACACTCTACACCCTACACTCTACACCCTACACTCTACACCCTACACTCTGTACTCTACACTCTATACCCTACACTCTACACTCTTTACCCTACACTCTATACCCTACACTCTATACCCTGCACCCTATACCCTACACTCTATACCCTACACTCTATACCCTACACTCTATAGCCTACACTCTAAACTCTATACCCTACACTCTACACTCTATACCCTACACTCTATAACATACACTCTATACCCTACACTCTATACCCTACACTCTATACCCTACACTCTATACCATACACTCTACACCCTACACTCTAATCCCTACACCCTACACTCTATACCCTACACTCTATACCCTACACTCTATACCCTACACTCTACACCCTACACTCTACACTCTACACCCTACACTCTATACCCTGCACTCTATACCCTACACTCTATACCCTACACCATACACTCTACACCCTACACTCTATACCCTACACTCTACACCCTACACTCTACACTCTATACCCTACCCTCTACACCCTGCACTCTGTACCCTACACTCTACACTCTTTACCCTACACTCTATACCCTACACTCTATACCCTACACTCTATACCCTACACTCTATACCCTACACTCTACACTCTATACCCTACACTCTATACCTTACACTCTATACCCTACACTCTATACCCTACACTCTATACCCTACAATCTACACTCTATACCCTACACTCTATACCCTACACTCTATACCCTACACTCTATACCCTACACTCTACACTCTATACCCTACACTCTATACCCTACACTCTATACCCTACACTTTACACTCTTTACCCCACACTCTACACTATATACCCTACACTCTATACCCTACACTCTGCACTCTGTACCCTACACTCTATACCCTACACTCTACACTCTATACCCTACACTCTATACCCTACACTCTATACCCTACACTCTACACTCTATACCATACACTCTACACCCTACACTCTATACCATACACTCTATACCCTACACTCTACACTTTATACACTACACTCTATACCATACACTCTACACTGTATACCCTACACTCTATACCATACACTCTATACCCTACACTCTATACCCTACAATCTAATCCCTACACTCTACACTCTATACCCTACACTCTAAACCCTACACTCTACACTCTATACCCTACACTCTAATCCCTACACTCTACACCCTACACTCTACACCCTACACTCTATACCCTACACTCTATACCCTACACTCTACACTCTATACCCTACACTCTATACCCTACATTCTACACTCTATACCCTACACTCTATACCATACACGCTATACCCTACACTCTATACCATACACTCTATACCCTACACTCTATACCCTACACTCTACACCCTACACTCTATACCTTACACTCTATACCCTACACTCTGTACCCTACACTCTAAACTCTATACCCTAGACTCTACACTCTATACCCTATAACATACACTCTATACCCTACACTCTATACCCTACACTCTATACCGTACACTCTACACTCTATACCCTACACTCTATACCATACACTCTACACCACACACTCTACAGCATACACTCTATACCCTACACTCTACACTCTATACCCTACACTCTATACCCTACACTCTATACACTACACTCTATACACTACACTCTATACCCTACACTCTATACCATACACTCTACACCCTACACTCTATACCATACACTCTATACCCTACACTCTACACTCTATACCCTACACTCTATAACCTACACTCTATACCCTACACTATACACTCTATACCTTACACTCTACACCATACACTCTATACCCTATACCCTACAATCTATACCATTCACTCTATACCCCACACTCTATACCCTACACTCTATACCCTACACTCTACACTCTATACCCTACACTCTATACCATACACTGTATACCCTACACTCTATACCCTACACTCTATACCCTACACTCTATACCCTACACTCTACACTCTACACCCTACACTCTATAACATACACTCTATACACTACACTCTATACCTTACACTCTACACTCTATACCCTACACTCTATAACATACACTCTATACACTACACTCTATACCCTACACTTTACACTCTACATTCTATACCTTACACTCTATACCCTACACTCTATACTCTACACTCTATAGCTTACACTCTATAGCCTACACTCTATATCCTACACCCTACACTCTATACCCTACACTCTATACCCTACACTCTACACTCTATACCCTACACTCTATACCCTACACTCTACACTCTATGCCCTACACTCTATACCCTACACTCTAATCCCTACACTCTACACTCTATACCCTACACTCTATACCCTACACTCTACACTCTATACCATACACTCTATACCCTACACTCTATACCCTACACTCTATACCCTACACTCTACACTCTATACCCTACACTCTATACCCTACACTCTATACCCTACACTTTACACTCTATACCCTACACTCTACACTATATACCCTACACTCTATACCCTACACTCTGCACTCTGTACCCTACACTCTATACCCTACACTCTACACTCTATACCCTACACTCTACACCCTACACTCTATACCCTACACTCTATACCCTACACCCTACACTCTACACTCTATACCCTACACTCTACACTCTACTCCCTACACTCTACACTCTATACCCTACACTCTACACTCTATACCCTACACTCTACTCCCTACACTCTATACCCTACACTCTACACCCTACACTCTACACCCTACACTCTATACCCTACACTCTATACCCTACACTCTATACCCTACACTCTATACCCTACACTCTACACCCTACACTCTACACCCTACACTCTATACCCTACACTCTATACCCTACACTCTATACCCTACACTCTATACCCTACACTCTACACCCTACACTCTACACCCTACACTCTACACCCTACACTCTGTACCCTACACTCTATACCCTACACTCTACACTCTTTACCCTACACTCTATACCCTACACTCTATACCCTGCACCCTATACCCTACACTCTATACCCTACACTCTATACCCTACACTCTATACCCTACACTCTAAACTCTATACCCTACACTCTACACTCTATACCCTACACTCTATAACATACACTCTATACCCTACTCTCTATACCCTACACTCTATACCCTACACTCTATACCATACACTCTACACCCTACACTCTAATCCCTACACCCTACACTCTATACCCTACACTCTATACCCTACACTCTATACCCTACACTCTACACCCTACACTCTACACTCTACACCCTACACTCTATACCCTGCACTCTATACCCTACACTCTATACCCTACACCCTACACTCTGCACCCTACACTCTATACCCTACAATCTACACCCTACACTCTACACTCTATACCCTACCCTCTACACCCTGCACTCTGTACCCTACACTCTACACTCTTTACCCTACACTCTATACCCTACATTCTATACCCTACACTCTATACCCTACACTCTACACTCTATACCTTACACTCTATACCCTACACTCTATACCCTACACTCTAAACTCTATACCCTACACTCTATACCCTACACTCTATACCCTACACTCTATACCCTACACTCTACACTCTATACCCTACACTCTATACCCTACACTCTATACCCTACACTCTATACCCTACACTCTATACCCTACACTCTACACTCTATACCCTACACTCTATACCCTACACTCTATACCCTACACTCTATACCCTACACTCTACACTCTATACCCTACACTCTATACCCTACACTTTACACTCTATACCCTACACTCTACACTATATACCCTACACTCTATACCCTACACTCTGCACTCTGTACCCTACACTCTATACACTACACTCTACACTCTATACCCTACACTCTACACCCTACACTCTATACCCTACACTCTATACCCTACACCCTACACTCTACACTCTATACCCTACACTCTATACCCTACACTCTATACCCTACACTCTATACCCTACACTCTACACCCTACACTCTACACCCTACACTCTATACCCTACACTCTATACCCTACACTCTATACCCTACACTCTATACCCTACACTCTATACGCTACACTCTACACCCTACACTCTACACCCTACACTCTACACCCTACACTCTGTACCCTACACTCTATACCCTACACTCTACACTCTTTACCCTACACTCTATACCCTACACTCTATACCCTACACTCTATACCCTACACTCTATACCCTACACTCTACACTCTATACCCTACACTCTATACCCTACACTCTATACCCTACACTCTATACCCTACACTCTACACTCTATACCCTACACTCTATACCCTACACTCTACACCCTACACTCTACACCCTACACTCTATACCCTACACTCTATACCATACACGCTATACCCTACACTCTATACCATACACTCTATACCCTACACTCTATACCCTACACTCTACACCCTACACTCTATACCTTACACTCTATACCCTACACTCTATACCCTACACTCTAAACTCTATACCCTAGACTCTACACTCTATACCCTATAACATACACTCTATACCCTACACTCTATACCCTACACTCTATACCGTACAATCTACACTCTATACCCTACACTCTATACCATACACTCTACACCATACACTCTACAGCATACACTCTATACCCTACACTCTACACTCTATACCCTACACTCTATACCCTACACTCTATACACTACACTCTATACACTACACTCTATACCCTACACTCTATACCATACACTCTACACCCTACACTCTATACCATACACTCTATACCCTACACTCTACACTCTATACCCTACACTCTGTAACCTACACTCTATACCCTACACTATACACTCTATACCTTACACTCTACACCATACACTCTATACCCTATACCCTACAATCTATACCCTACACTCTATACCCCACACTCTATACCCTACACTCTATACCCTACACTCTACACTCTATACCCTACACTCTATACCATACACTGTATACCCTACACTCTATACCCTACACTCTATACCCTACACTCTATACCCTACACTCTACACTCTACACCCTACACTCTATAACATACACTCTATACACTACACTCTATACCCTACACTTTACACTCTACATTCTATACCTTACACTCTATACCCTACACTCTATACTCTACACTCTATAGCCTACACTCTATAGCCTACACTCGATAGCCTACACTTTATATCCTACACCCTACACTCTATAGCCTACACTCTATACCCTACACTCTACACTCTATACCCTACACTCTATACCCTACACTCTACACTCTATACCCTACACTCTATACCCTACACTCTAATCCCTACACTCTACACTCTATACCCTACACTCTATACCCTACACTCTACACTCTATACCATACACTCTATACCCTACACTCTATACCCTACACTCTATACCCTACACTCTACACTCTATACCCTACACTCTATACCCTACACTCTATACCCTACACTTTACACTCTATACCCTACACTCTACACTATATACCCTACACTCTATACCGTACACTCTGCACTCTGTACCCTACACTCTATACCCTACACTCTACACTCTATACCCTACACTCTACACCCTACACTCTATACCCTACACTCTATACCCTACACCCTACACTCTACACTCTATACCCTACACTCTACACTCTACTCCCTACACTCTACACTCTATACCCTACACTCTACACTCTATACCCTACACTCTACTCCCTACACTCTATACCCTACACTCTACACCCTACACTCTACACCCTACACTCTATACCCTACACTCTATACCCTACACTCTATACCCTACACTCTATACCCTACACTCTACACCCTACACTCTATACCCTACACTCTATACCCTACACTCTATACCCTACACTCTATACCCTACACTCTATACGCTACACTCTACACCCTACACTCTACACCCTACACTCTACACCCTACACTCTGTACCCTACACTCTATACCCTACACTCTACACTCTTTACCCTACACTCTATACCCTACACTCTATACCCTGCACCCTATACCCTACACTCTATACCCTACACTCTATACCCTACACTCTATACCCTACACTCTAAACTCTATACCCTACACTCTACACTCTATACCCTACACTCTATAACATACACTCTATACCCTACACTCTATACCCTACACTCTATACCATACACTCTACACCCTAAACTCTAATCCCTACACCCTACACTCTATACCCTACACTCTATACCCTACACTCTATACCCTACACTCTACACCCTACACTCTACACTCTACACCCTACACTCTATACCCTGCACTCTATACCCTACACTCTATACCCTACACCATACACTCTACACCCTACACTCTATACCCTACACTCTACACCCTACACTCTACACTCTATACCCTACCCTCTACACCCTGCACTCTGTACCCTACACTCTACACTCTTTACCCTACACTCTATACCCTACACTCTATACCCTACACTCTATACCCTACTCTCTATACCCTACACTCTACACTCTATACCCTACACTCTATACCTTACACTCTATACCCTACACTCTATACCCTACACTCTATACCCTACACTCTACACTCTATACCCTACACTCTATACCCTACACTCTACACTCTATACCCTACACTCTATACCCTACACTCTATACCCTACACTCTATACCATACACTCTACACTCTATACCCTACACTCTATACCCTACACTCTATAACCTACACTTTACACTCTTTACCCCACACTCTACACTATATACCCTACACTCTATACCCTACACTCTGCACTCTGTACCCTACACTCTATACCCTACACTCTACACTCTATACCCTACACTCTATACCCTACACTCTATACCCTACACTCTACACTCTATACCATACACTCTACACCCTACACTCTATACCATACACTCTATACCCTACACTCTACACTTTATACCCTACACTCTATACCATACACTCTACACTGTATACCCTACACTCTATACCATACACTCTATACCCTACACTCTATACCCTACAATCTAATCCCTACACTCTACACTCTATACCCTACACTCTAAACCCTACACTCTACACTCTATACCCTACACTCTAATCCCTACACTCTACACCCTACACTCTACACTCTATACCCTACACTCTATACCCTACACTCTACACTCTATACCCTACACTCTATACCCTACACTCTACACTCTATACCCTACACTCTATACCATACACGCTATACCCTACACTCTATACCATACACTCTATACCCTACACTCTATACCCTACACTCTACACCCTACACTCTATACCTTACACTCTATACCCTACACTCTATACCCTACACTCTAAACTCTATACCCTACACTCTACACTCTATACCCTATAACATACACTCTATACCCTACACTCTATACCCTACACTCTATACCGTACACTCTACACTCTATACCCTACACTCTATACCATACACTCTACACCATACACTCTACAGCATACACTCTATACCCTACACTCTACACTCTATACCCTACACTCTATACCCTACACTCTATACACTACACTCTATACACTACACTCTATACCCTACACTCTATACCATACACTCTACACCCTACACTCTATACCATACATTCTATACCCTACACTTTACACTCTATACCCTACACTCTATAACCTACACTCTATACCCTACACTCTATACCCTACACTATACACTCTATACCTTACACTCTACACCATACACTCTATACCCTATACCCTACAATCTATACCCTACACTCTATACCCCACACTCTATACCCTACACTCTATACCCTACACTCTACACTCTATACCCTACACTCTATACCATACACTGTATACCCTACACTCTATACCCTACACTCTATACCCTACACTCTATACCCTACACTCTACACTCTACACCCTACACTCTATAACATACACTCTATACACTACACTCTATACCTTACACTCTACACTCTATACCCTACACTCTATAACATACACTCTATACACTACACTCTATACCCTACACTTTACACTCTACATTCTATACCCTACACTCTATACCCTACACTCTATACTCTACACTCTATAGCCTACACTCTATAGCCTACACTCGATAGCCTACACTCTATATCCTACACCCTACACTCTATACCCTACACTCTATACCCTACACTCTACACTCTATACCCTACACTCTATACCCTACACTCTACACTCTATACCCTACACTCTATACCCTACACTCTAATCCCTACACTCTACACTCTATACCCTACACTCTATACCCTACACTCTACACTCTATACCATACACTCTATACCCTACACTCTATACCCTACACTCTACACCATACACTCTACACCATACACTCTACACCATACACTCTATAGCATACACTCTATACCCTACACGATACACTCTATACCCTACACTCTATACCCTACACTCTATACCCTACACTATACACTCTATACCCTACACTCTACACCCTACACTCTATACCCTACACTCTACAACCTGCACTCCATACCCTACACTCTACACCCTACACTCTATACCCTACACTCTATACCCTACACTCTATACCCTACACTCTACACTCTATACCCTACACTCTACACCCTACACTCTATACCCTACACTCTATACCCTACACCCTACACTCTACACTCTATACCCTACACTCTACACTCTACTCCCTACACTCTACACTCTATACCCTACACTCTACACTCTATACCCTACACTCTACTCCCTACACTCTATACCCTACACTCTACACCCTACACTCTACACCCTACACTCTATACCCTACACTCTATACCCTACACTCTATACCCTACACTCTATACCCTACACTCTACACCCTACACTCTACACCCTACACTCTATACCCTACACTCTATACCCTACACTCTATACCCTACACTCTATACCCTACACTCTATACGCTACACTCTACACCCTACACTCTACACCCTACACTCTACACCCTACACTCTGTACCCTACACTCTATACAATACACTCTACACTCTTTACCCTACACTCTATACCCTACACTCTATACCGTACACCCTCTACCCTACACTCTATACCCTACACTCTATACCATACACTCTATACCCTACACTCTATACCCTACACTCTAAACTCTATACCCTACACTCTACACTCTATACCCTACACTCTATAACATACATTCTATACCCTACACTCTATACCCTACACTCTATACCATACACTCTACACCCTACACTCTAATCCCTACACCCTACACTCTATACCTTACACTCTATAACCTACACTCTATACCCTACACTCTACACCCTACACTCTACACTCTACACCCTACACTCTATACCCTGCACTCTATACCCTACACTCTATACCCTACACCCTACACTCTACACCCTACACTCTATACCCTACACTCTACACCCTACACTCTATACCCTACACTCTACACTCTATACCATACACTCTACACCCTACACTCTATACCATACACTCTATACCCTACACTCTACACTTTATACCCTACACTCTATACCATACACTCTACACTGTATACCCTACACTCTATACCATACACTCTATACCCTACACTCTATACCCTACAATCTAATCCCTACACTCTACACTCTATACCCTACACTCTAAACCCTACACTCTACACTCTATACCCTACACTCTAATCCCTACACTCTACACCCTACACTCTACACCCTACACTCTATACCCTACACTCTATACCCTACACTCTACACTCTATACCCTACACTCTATACCCTACACTCTACACTCTATACCCTACACTCTATACCATACACGCTATACCCTACACTCTATACCATACACTCTATACCCTACACTCTATACCCTACACTCTACACCCTACACTCTATACCTTACACTCTATACCCTACACTCTATACCCTACACTCTAAACTCTATACCCTACACTCTACACTCTATACCCTATAACATACACTCTATACCCTACACTC